>NW_007260563.1:624938-634114 GCF_000164805.1 Carlito syrichta | reverse complement strand
ACCCGCGGGCTCAGGCAATCCACTCACCTCAGCCTCCCAAAGGCGCGGGATTACAGGCTGAGCCACCGAGCCCGGCTTTTCGCAAGATTTTATTTCTGTTTTTTAAGTAGATATTATTGAGCTCACTGGAATGAAGAATGTAATAAATGTCTTCATTTCAATGCCTGGCTAGTCATTGTTACTGGGGTTAAAAAAAAAAATGCTGTGCTAATTTGTTGATAGTCTGACTCCTTGTCAAAAAGTGAAAAACACTGCCAAAGTTGCATTACAAAGTAAAATATGTTTAGCCTGTGCTAATTCTAGAGCTGATTCTAGAGCTACAAATTTGTTTTCACAAGTATTTATGTCTTAACAGATTTCAGAAGAAAAAGTAGCGTATTCCCAGGGGTCCAGTGGAAGCACAAAAGTTGTAATATCCTCTTTCTATATGTCTTCTGTCGCATCTTTAAAGTAAATCTTGATTACAAGTCATTAGTGCTCTGGAATTGGATCTTACGTTGGGCTGGGTGAGACTGGAATTAACCCATGACCTTCTAGAGTGAGGGAATAATAAGAAATACTGTGCATTTTAAAAAATGAAGCCTTATAAAATAGAAAACTGGCACATCATTACACGAGAAATCAACAAAAAGAAATACTCAAAGAGGGTAGGAAAAACAGAGTAAAAGGAAATAGGAAAGAAAATAGAAAATCCATTTGAATATGGAGAATTGAAGCTGGGCTAGAAGTCAAAGCTCCGAGTAATCTTCTGAATTGCTTTAAAGTTGCACAGATGTTACTGTAGAGAAGGCACAGCTTTTAACATAGACAGGGAGAAAATTACAAAAGGAAAAATGCTAGCCTGGACAATCAATAAAATACTAAATATGTACAAGTCTTTAATTGAATAAGAGAAAGTCACTGTAGGTATCACTTTAAGAGCAAAACAACTTAGATATTTCTATTTGTAATTGACATACAAGTAAACATATGAATTCTGTATTTACTAATGTATTTTTCATGATGGTATAGACATTTTATGGAAATTTATTTAGTCAAATAAGGAATGAAGCTTATGTAAAGTGCAATGTATATTTCTAGCATAACTTCTAAATTTGTACAATTTTATCCAACATTAATAGGGCATTTAATGCATTAGTTTTTTCATAGACCAAATTTAGTCATATTATGAATGTCTTAAAGAGAAGAACTTCTACAATTCCCTTTGAAACAAAAAAATGTGAAGAAAAACAAATAGGTCTTTGTATATTTGGGTTATATAAACCAAAATTTATATTTGTCTTTACAGTATGAAGAAAATATAGTAATATTTTCTACTTACAAATATAAAGTAAGTACTTTAAGAACATTTCTATTTCTGCTGAGACCTACCAATATCTATGGCATAGTAAATAATACCCTCAACCTGCAAGCTCAGTCCTTTGAGTCTTTTGAAGCCAAAAATAACCTACTTTGAACAACAGAATCTTAAAAGGGTGCTGTGGCCAGGACTTCAGAATCTGGCAAGACTGCTGCAAGTTAAAGGACCCTTGGTCACCTGAGAAGCTATGGTCTTATTGTAACCCCATAATCTGCAAATTTCAAATGCATAAGAAACATCTGGAAAGATGATTATAAATGCAGATTCCAAGGCTTTGCCTTCAGTTACTCTGACTTTATGGATCTAGAGTGGAACCTAAGAACCTGCTTTATAAAAGCACCTTAGGGAATTATACTTTTAAAAACTCTATACATTATTTATTTTTAATTTATTTTTATTGTAATTCGTAATATGCCTACATTTTTACAACTGTCATTTTCTTAAATACAGCTTCGCTGTAGAAAGGATGAATGTCCCTTTTGGTGCCCATACCTGTTCTCTGAATTAAATAAACCACCTGATACCAAGATACTGCTATTTTGTCTATTTTGAACAGACAATGAATTGAGCAATGCCCACATTTTTGCATCATAGTTCAGCTTCTGAAGACAATTTTATATGTAAGAATAGCTATGAAAATGAAAGAAAAACTATCTAAAAGAAGTAATAATAGTTAATGATGAAATTCTGGGCTGTTGCTTATATTCCCAAATGCTAGTATCATTTTATAGTCAATATCATCATGAGAATACAGTTAAGTGTCACTTAATGACAGGGAGATACTATGAGAAATGTGTCTTTAGGTGATTTTATCATGTGAACCTGATAGAGTGTGCTTACGCAAACCTAGATGGTACAGCCTACCACACACCTAGGCTACATGGCATATCTTATTTTTCCTAGGCTACAAACTGGTACATCTTGTTACTGTACTGAATGCTGTAGGCAATTACAGCAGAATGATAAGTATTTGTGTATCTGAACATATCTAAACATAGAAAAAGTATAGTAAAACTATGATAAAATATAGGACATCTCTACTGGGCTTTTACCATGAATGGATATAGCAGAACTGGAAGTTGCTCTGGGTTTGAGAGTAGCAAGCTGTGCTCACTGGCAATGATATAGAACCTTACTTCATTTTTAATTTTATTTTTAAACTGAAAGATGATGAACTTTATAGCATATGTGCTTTCTTTGTTGAATAAATATACATAGAGCAACTTTAACCCATATGGATAACTCTGATCCTCTAATAAGGCTGCATTCTATAATGTATTAATTTTCCATTATAAAATTCATTATGAAATATATTATAAAGTTCTAAATTCTTTCTGTATTATTAGAGACTATTTGGTGTTTAGAGATTTTTATGGGCTTCGCCTATATCCCAACTTCATTCTTTCCTAAATTTTATCGTCTCATACGGATCTCCATTGTAGAGGTTATATTTACCACAATCAGTTGATATATTTGTGAAATACTATTTTGTCAGTTAATCTTAATGACCTATGCCATAGTAATTTTATGTAAGGATTCAGCTAATCCACTGAGTTGAATTATGGGATACATGGAGAACAATGATAGAACAAAAGACCCATATTTCCTACTAATGCATTTTCCTCTGTTTTGATCACCAGTTATGCTCACTATGAGGTGAGTTATGACTAAGAAATTTCTACAGATTTATAATTTATGTCATTTTCTTATATCACATTTCTCATCACGTACAATACACGTTTTTTCTCATTATTAGGGTTTCCAAAGAAGTTGGGAAACAATCTTTCTAATTTCAAATCAAGATGATCTCAAAAAAGTGAGGAAATATTTTGAAGTGTGAATAAGTGAAATATATGTGAGCCAGTAAGAAAAAGTAGTGAAACAGTCAATTAATTCTGGATATAAAGTATAGTTAATGATCATATCTGATACCTTATACTACCAATTGAGTCCAGTTTATGATCAAGATATTCCAAAACTGTGTGGATATATGAAGATAAGATATAAATAAAAACCCTGATATTTTTACCTTCTAATGAATTAGGAACATAAAAAAGTGAAATAAAATTTCTTTACACGAAAACAGCAATGATTCAATTTTCCAAAGTGCTATAAATGGATCAGTTTTCATAATACTGAATTTCCTCTTTCTTCCCATGCACTGCTGATGTTATGGATTGCTTGGATATAGAAAATTGTTTCTCTGCTCCAGTCTGTGTTCAGGTTCTGGGTTTTAAATGTATTTTCATGTGACTGAAGTAAAATAAGAAAAACATAATGAGTTTGTTACAAAGATAAATTCATTCAATTTACAAAACTACTCATTGTTTTGACACCATGACCTTCCCATTTTTTTTTCTTTCAAGATGGAGTCCAATTTTAAGAAATCCCTTGTTTTTTGTTCTTCATGTGTTCCTTTTGTGATTTTGCATGCTCTTGCTGGGTAAAAGTAAAAAACAATAATTGCATGTCACATTCCAAGAGATTAAAAACATATACACTGATCCCATAAAGTAGTGAATTCTAGCTGCATTAATCTGCTCCATTCTCTTTCTTAAGAAAATGAAAGACAGCGGTCAACTGGCAATCTCTTACAAACAATTATTTATTTATTTTTCTCTATTAAATAATTTGTTCTAACTGTGAAAAAAGTGGATTCTTTTGTCTCACTTATCTTTTTGACATTTTGTGCACTGATTTTAATTAATTATATTTGATTTGATGTCAAAAAACTATAGTTCCTTTAAAATGTCAAATTTTAAAATGCTGACATTTTCTTGGAAAGAGCAAGGACCTGAATAAGTTAATTAGGAAGGAACTGGTTATTCAACAGATAAAAATTGTTGTCCCAGAAAGTAAAAGTCTTTTTCCAACTCAATGCTAAATGTTCTTTCAATATGAAGTCTGATCCTGCACTTCTTTTCTCTTATGCTGGAGAATTGATCATAATATTTATTTGTTTTAAATGAAACTCTTCTGTGGAGTTTCTCCATTAACTTAGCTGGCAGCTACCATTCTCACAGCCCTCAAAGGCCCTGATAACAAAAAACTTAGCAGAGGCTCCACATGCATGAGACTCTTCAGGCAGCCTAGCCATTAGGGGTAGGATTGCTGGCGTGGTTTCAATGACACAAGCACAAAAGTGAAAGTTTAAGAATTTTTGGTACTAACAGATCCTTGGCGGGGTTACTGCAAGCCTGGAGGCCACACACCGGAGATCAGAGGAACGCAAGCAGGGAGAGCAGGAGGGAAAAAAAAGTGTTGCCATTTAGCAGTATATATAAGAGAGTATGGTTGGCTTTAAGTTCATGGGCAAATGTCTAAATGGTCCCTAAAAAGGAAGCAGTTGGAAAGCAGGCAAATTGGTTGGCTAGGTGGGAGGGAAGCCTCTAAGTTCTTACATCTGGTCACAGGTTTGAGCCATTTTGGTGTAGAGTAGAATTGGAAATTGTGTCAAGGGAGACTGAGCCCTGCTTCTGGTCTGAGAAAGTCCAATCTGTATTCAAAATGGATTTAGAAAAAAAAATAAAAGTATAAGTACCTACTACACTGTTCTGATTTAAGTCTTTGCTGCTAAGAATACAACTTTATCACACCCATCTGTAAGGTTCTCAAAAACAGGAATTTGTCACAGTTTTCTTGTCACATGGTAGGTACTGAATAGATATTTCTTGAATTAATGCTGAACGAGAAAATGGCAAGAAAATATTAAAAGGCAGATTTTGATTCACAGTAAAGGTGCCAAGCAGTTGAGAATTGTACAAAAACTATTAACTCTTAGAAAAAAGGAAAATTTGAACATCTCATAAATGAGACCAGTTGAAAATATTTTGCTAGAAGTAAGTTTGAATAGAAATCCATATGACAATTAAAATGTAAGCATTTGGAAATTGTTTATGGATTATGAAAGTATGATATAGATAGGCACAGACCCGGGAGTTAAAAAAGTACTTGTTGAGTGGGAAAAAAGAAATAGATTGAATGTGACTCTTATTTATATGGTTTGTGTGGCGGAATATATCATACAATAAATGAAAAATGCTTGTTTTTTTCTAGTGAGTTTTTATAAGTTTAGAATAACATTGGTTAATAAGAAATGAAAGTTTTTAGATTTCTCTATCCTGACGTAATTTTCAATGCTTTAAAGAAGTCTAAACCTAGTTAGCAAAAATGTCTATTGCAGTACCCATAAAATTAATGTGTCTACAGCTAACTCTCAAAATAAAGGAGAGTTAAGTCAAATTAGACTAACTTTAACTAGTTCTGTAAATATAATGGGAACGTAATAGTATGTGGGAATGAATATTAATTGTATGTATTTTTCTTAAATGTGTATTTAATCTTGTCACCTTGACGTTTATATGATCTGAAAAATAGGAGAGAGAGAGAGGGAGAGAAAAGGATATTGCTTTCAATGACTACAAGTTACAAACTTGTAAACAAGTAAAATAACTGAAATCTCATGGCTATTAGCACCTCATTATGCTTAGGATGTAGACATCAACCAATTTGACACATATGTGACATTTGACAGATGCATTTCAAGAGCCCCAGTGGATCCCTGAAGTCACAGATAGGACCAAACTTTACATATACTGTCTGATGTTTTATGTTTTTTTTCACTCTGATAACCAAGTCAGTTACTAAGTCCCTCATGGGAAGACAGCTTACACAGTATGTATACACTGGACAAAGGAATGATTCCTATCTTAGACAAGATAAAGCAGACGGCACATGATTTCATCATACTATTCAGAACAATGCAGCAATTTAAAGTTCTGGAAATTTCCATTTAATGTTTTCAGCTCACTGTTGATGTCTAGGTAACTGAAACCATGCCAAGTGAAACCATGGATAAGGGACTACTGCTGTACACCAAAATATAATTTTTAAGTGATATGGCACATGATGGATTATACTTTGAGATTTGTGGTCATGTCTTAGGCATGTAGTCTACAGAGGTCCACCCTGCCCCCTCACCCCCACTGGATAAAGGGGGTGAGACATCACAATGGCAAACCAGCACTAAGAAATAAGTTTGAGATAGTTTCAGGATTGCAGTAGAATCATTAAAATTGGGTACAACTTGTGACCTTTACTGTGGATTCTAATTTAAATGTAATCAGAGGTGTGTAAAGCTTTGATTTCCAAGGTTGCCAACATTAAGACCTGCCTGATTTCCAGTCATTGAATTTTCAAAACAGCTGGGCTTCAGTGAAATTATTTTGTGTCCCTGCTGGGCCATAATGATATGATTTTTCACCTATTTTGAAGCTCATACAGATCGGCATGAAATTGAAACTGCAGTGAAATGCACAAGATGTCAGCCACAGGAACCAGTGTGTGTGTGTGTGTGTTTGTGTGTTTGTGTGTGTGTGCATGTGTGTGTGTATTTTTTTTTCTTACAAGTCTTTGCTAACTGAAACCGCAGACTTCACACTTATATAATCTCATCAGGCTGGTCACAGTAGTAAATCTCCCAGACTGAGGACAATTGGGCATCATGATAAAAGAGAAGAGCTGTTACTAATTGTGCTCAATGAGGTAATGCTCACTATCGATTTATTAGGTTACAGTTAGTGCTGATGAAGGATATAGCTGAAATCATCATGAGTGGCACTATCTGAATCAATTTTATTTGGTTTTATTTTTTGTTATAAGCACTAGATAATTCTTAAACTAATAAATTAATGTATTTGATTTAACAAATTAAAGTTATCAGCAATGTTATGTTTTCCTTTGAGTCTAGAACAGACATGGCCTTAGAGAATATTTCCTTTTACAATTTAAAAAAGTATGAGCAGCACAAATTAGAACATTTCCTCTGGAAATGTTACCCACTGGCACACTTATTTAAAATTGGTGAAATAAATATTTATTTCAGTAAGAAATAAATAAGACAGGTTCAAACTAAGATAAAACTTTAATTTTTTGAAATACTGTTATTATTATTATTTTTTTGGCAGATAATTATTTTCCAAATTAATAAAAGAATAGAATTTATTTATTTAAACGTTCACCATGATAGGGGAACACAAAGTGTGAAGTTTGTGTTTTCTAATAGTTCATGTGTGGCAGATGTCTTCATTCCAGCCTTCCATGGACATGTTTTTTGGAATGTGCTTTTGGTTTCTGTAGCTGAGTTCCTCTTGGCTTAAACCTAGCAGGAGAAGAAACCTAGAATTAGTATACATTCATAACATACCTATGCACGACAATGGTGTTGGTTTTGTACAAGTATATCAACATTTCCCCCCCATCCTTTATTATAACTGATGCAATCACTTCTAATATAACATTTATTTTGAAAACAGCGCCAGGCTGCCGTACAATGTGCTCTGACACTCAGGTCACATGGTACACAAGTTCCAATGACACTTGAAGTGCATCTGGCAAATAGGAACACTGTTTGGAGCCCTTTATTGGTGAATCACAGCTCAATTCTTTGGGATTTCGATCAAAGTTATGCTATCCCTTGCAAATAACTGCTCTTTTTTTGAGTGACAGCTCTTAATCTGCCTTCCATGCATACCGTGCTTCTGCCAGAACTATCATTCATGGACTTACTGAATGCCTTACAGCACAGAGTACCCTGTGATGTTCCATGCACCATTGTTTTTTGAAGATGTGGGGTGCAATTCAGGATTAGGTATATAAATGGACATTGTACAGGTAAAGTCTGGGCCTCCCTCAGGTCCCCACTTTGCCTGGTTTGCGACCAGGTATCCATATTGATGTTGTGTCCCCTCCCCCTACCCTGGAAGTATCACACTAAACCCTTTCATATAGTATTATGGTAAATGCTCAGGATCCACTTATGAGTAAGAACACTTGGTACCCCATTCTTTGTTTCTGTGATAGATCTTAGGTATGATAGACTCTAAATCCATCCAAGTTGCTGCAAAGTCCATATGTTTGTCCTTCTTTATGGCTATGTAATTTTCCATCATATATATGTACCACAATTTTTTATCCAATACAGTTTCGATGGCAGCACAGTTGGTTCCATGTTTTTGAACAAATAACGCACTCACTTCATAGCCAAAGAAGTGTGACAATGGGCTCATACTCATAGTTTCACTGGTCATAGTCACCTTTTAAGTACTCTCCATTTGATGCAATATGCCTATTGAGATGCTTTTTCTAGTGCTCAAAACAGTTTTTTAACTCATCAATTTTGAGACCTTTTACTGCTTCTGCCAATTTTTGTTTCACCTCTTCCACATCGGCAAAATGTTTTCCATTGAGAATTTATTTTTTCAACCAGGGAAACAAAAAAAGTCACAGGAGGAGAAATGGGTAAATCAGAAGGGTGGGGCACGGAGTCATGCCAGTTTTGATCAAAAACTGTTAAACACTCAGTGTAGTGTGTGCATGTACTCTCATAAATCATCCATAATGAAAGGGGCAAATGCATTGAAAAAATCTTTTAAAAAAACCTAAAGCATAAAACAAACAAAAAGCCCACAAACAACCACCACCACCACCACCACCACCACCACCACCACCAGAAAACAATGAAGCCAAACACAGCTTCTCACAACAATGCTGGCTGGTACGCTGATGCTGATGGGTTTCTAGAACAATTACCTAGTGAAGAAGGCCTATAATACAAGGGGCCTTCCAACCAAAAAATATTTCCATTTTTGGGGGGGTTCCCATTGTATATTAAGCAAGTACCTTTGTGCTATTTCCTTTCTTACTATCTTATCATGTATTGCCTCACAGAGCATGGCATCTAGCTACTTTATTTATTTATTTATTTTTTATTTTTTGAGTTGGAGTCTCACTGTCGCCCAGACTGGAGGGCAGTGGC
>NW_007260563.1:618186-624918 GCF_000164805.1 Carlito syrichta | reverse complement strand
ATTGTAGAGATGAGGTCTCGCTGCCCAGGCGGGTCTTGAATCCGCGGGCTCAGGCAATCCTCTCACCTCAGCTTCCCAAAGACGTGGGATTACAGGCTGAGCCACCAAGCCTGGCTGGCATCTAGCTACTTTAAGAAGATTAAGAAAGGGTAGGTGACTGGGTGACTGTACTGACTAGCTCCTCCAAGAATACATTTGCTTTGTTAAGTCAACCCTATACTGTGCAAGCCTTCAGCTACTGACTCAGAAGATCAATCTTGGTAGTGTCACAGAGTTTATTAGACATGAGATTCTAATATGCTAACATGCCTTACAAGGGCATTCCTCTCAGGAATATCAATTTGATCATTTGCCAGAACTATAGCTCTAAAACATACTAGGCAACAAGGCCAGTTCAAGACATTTTTTTTCCTATGTAGACATACTATATATTTCATCTTATTAGATGCAGATTACAGGTTGAGTAGGGATTCAAATTAATAAGTCTGTTTGTTTCTCTTTCATTGACAGTATTGGTGATATCTTCCTAAATTCAGCTTAGCAAAATATATAAACACAAGAAGCACACACCATTCTATTCTTTGTAAAATTTGTACTAACACTGTCAAACTTGGTCTTTATAAATTTTCTATTATTGTTATAAAATAGCTAGGTAGTCACTCTTTTTTATTTAACACATTCTTCTCTTTATGTGTGTAAATACACATGAGGCCCAACTGTTTCTTTAAGATATAATTGCTGAGAATATTATCTCTTATTTTAGTATTGTAATGTTATCTCATTTCTCATATTTTCAGTATCATGAGAGTATTTTACTATCTCTCCCATAATACTGCCTACAATTACTGATGAAGTTTTACATAGTTAATATGTTAATTTGGCATTTGTTTTAGATCTCTGGGTTCATAAAATTTGCAGATTTTTCTATTGGGAAATATAATCTTTCACTTACAGAAATATAAATATAGATATGCCCTTCACATTTTTCCTTACATCTAACTTTGTTTTTATTTTGGTTATGCTTCATTTGATATGAAATATATTTTCAGCAGTAAATTTTCAAATCCATGGTTTATTTTCTATTACTCATGCTTGGAAAACTCTTCCTATTCACAGAGTATATAAGTATCATATATATTTGCTTTAAATTTTACATTTGTCGTTTAACTTCAAGAATTAATTTTGGAAGGTGAGCAAAGAAGTGAAAATCTTAACTAATCTTCTTGCAAGTACTTTACCTGAGGTCCTACTATTATTATTTCATATTGCTTATTTCTTCATTTTATTAACACCCTAATAACAAATAAAAATTTAAATATACTTATTATTTAATTTATCTTAACATATTTCATTATATGAATAATATTTCATCATTTTGGAGAGAACTCATTTTTATATCATATTTTACAATGTCATTCATGACCATTTTATTTGACCAGCAATACTTTTCTATACTAGTCTTCAATATCTTAAATGAATAATTAATCTGGACATTCAGAAGTAACTAAGGTTTACAATGTAAAAATCTAAATCCAATAGAAAATTATAAGGAACGTGAAAAAAAAAGTGTAAAGCTGTGCAAACTGCTTTAAATTGTCCTTTTGGCATTTTACTTGTTTATCTTTTTCTACCTACCAACTATTCAAAAGTATTGAGCTTGTTATTTGTGTACATTATTTAATTGTTAAAATGATTTCAAAGAAATTTATCTTATTTGCAAAAGTTTGTGTCCTGTAGCCTTCCTTTTTACCGTTTTTGTCCAAGACAAGCATATGACTAAGGAAAGAGGAGAGTATTACATAGAGGTGTTTGCCATCAAGAAGGAAGAGGAAATGTGATGTCTTCTTGGTGGAGTTCATGGAGAACAAAAGGTTAGAAGGGCAAGACATGAGTTATTTTTCAGATTCAATATTTCTACTCACCATGATAGAACCAGGTTAGTTGCTGAGAAACAGGCATCCAGGTACAAACATGTCCATGTTCATGTCCTTGAGGGGAAAGTTAAAAGAAGAGGAATCTCTGTTCTACTTTCTATTTGGAGGAGAACTTCTGATAGAGTGCCTAAAATCAGTATGGGTTAGTTAGCTTCAGAAAAATGATATGTGAAAATGTCCCTTGTTTTCTCAAGGCCTTAAATAACATAGATGTGATCCAGAAATTCTTATGTGATTCACTGAAGGGGAGGCATATAGGAAATGGAAGCTATCTGAGGATGAAGAAGCTAGGTGTTTGCATTGGGATTCCTGCTGTAATTCCATAGATATGATGTGGATAGATCAAAGTTGGGGACTAAATGGGAATATGCCTGAATCTCAAGTGGTTCATAATGCCCTCAGACACCTGGGAAGCTCAACCAACACTGGGGGCTTGCACCCAAGGAAACATTTACAAGGTGCACATAGATACTGTGAGAATATCAGTTAAGAACCAAACACTACCAGGATGAGCTACATTTTGACATGCCTATAAGGTGAAGCAGAACAGGATTACAATACTCAGTATCACTGTTTCTATGATTCTCCAGAAGATCCTACATCGGTCTTCTTACTCTTTATTTTTAACTTGCATTTTATCTGGTTGCCAAAAAGTCTTACATCTCAGTGTGAACAGAAACTTTATATAAAATCCTGTAAAAACACAATAAAATAAAAAAGTCTGCTGGAAAATTTACTGGAGGTCAGAAAACACTTCCATAAGTATTATTGTGAATATCAGGCCATGAAGGTACTCTCCATTATCCAAATATATTTCAAAACTTAGCAATCAAAAGAGTGTTAAGGATCAGAAGCCACTGTTTGCATTAATGGAAAAATAAAGTAGATATCATGACTTCATATCAATAAGAATGCAGTCAATACAAATTTTGCTGGTTAAGTTGTTTAGTACTTAAGAAAATTTGTTAGCTCTTTACTCCACATTATACACACAATCAGAACATTGCAAGTGCATTGAAACGCTAACAACAAAACTCAAATATATATAAACACTTAGAAATATAGTGTCATAGTGGTAATATATTCACTCCTACTCAGAACATTGAACAATTTTCAATAGTTTTGTCTCCCTTCCATTTGGCTCGCTGAATAAGGTTTTCTCTTTTCATTACCATCTCCATGCAAAGGATTAATTCCCACCACGTATTGGAGAGTGGGCAAATGGTGTATGACACTAATAGATAATGAGTTTTTTATGGGAAACGTATTGATCAGAGACTGGGGAATTAGCTGTGCAGGATTTTCTGGTCACTGTGTTGTAGAGCATCATTGCAAAGGGTTAGGTAATAGCAATTAAAAAAACCTTTGTTAATGAACATTTAGTGCTCAGTGTGCTTTTATTATGCACCCAAGTGCTTGAAACAGAAGATGATCTATTGCCACTTATGGAACTGTAGTCATTCCATTCCTTTCTTTACAATGGCAGTTACCTCTTGATCTTCCTCCCCAAATCTGCTTTCTACAATTGCTTAGAGTGGGAAGAGTTCAACATTCTTCTATGCTTAGGTTTTGCATAGTATTTTGAGAATGTTTTAGAATAATTCTGAACATATTACTATACTTTTCATGGAAGCCTAAGATAAATATATTTTTTCTTAGAGATTTGAAGACATTTCTCATTTACTTTTGGTATCTAGTGTCTCATAAAAACTTGAAGCAAAATTAACTATGGTATCATTCTGTTTTTTTATAACTCTATTAAAGCCTCTCAGAATTTTAATTGAAATGCTAAAATAACAATAGACTTTCTTTAGAATGATTCCTTTTCATTTGTGGCAAGACCAATGATGCCCTTAATATAAAGATTTGTGCTTGTCTTTAAGTTTTCACATACATTGTTTTCATTGTGATTTCCATCTTGTTCTCTTATTAACCTCCTGCTGGAAGGCATTCTGAAAAGTAGACCTGTCAGAGATTAGACCGACTTTTCTGCCATAAATATTACCTTTCTCATTATGCACTTTAGCTCTTTCAAATTTTATACTTTCTTTTGTCAGACATCAGAAATATTATAATTCCCTACATTAGTGTTAAGCTATATTTTTGTTCTGCTGTTTTGTGTGTTTTGTATGCACAAGTAAATTTAATAAGGCACCAAAAATACAAGGCCAGAATAAAAATGTCAAGTGTATTTTTACATACTAACAAAGATCAAGTTGAACATCAAATTAGTAAACAATGTCGCATACCATAGAAACAAAAATATTAAGTACTTAGAAAAATTTTAACAAAAGATGTGCAGAACATCTAGATTGAATATTGAAAACGTGAATGAAAAGAAAGAGGGCTTAAATAGAGCAGTATACAATTAATACACACAGAAAATATCAGTACTGGTAAGATTTTAATTCTGTCTAAATTGAATTATAGATCCAATGCAGAATTTATCAAATCAAAGTATATGTTTAGCTTATGATCCAATGATCATACTTCTGGGCTTTTGCTTGAGAAAAACAACTGTGTATGTTCACCAAAATTGCAGGATTTTTTAATAGAAATTCTTCTCATAATAGCCAGAATTTGAACCAGTCCAATGTCCATAGTAGACATTAGAATGGGCAAGTTCATTGCCACAGTGTAGATGAGATGAATCTCCCATTAATATTATAGATAAAAAGAGTCAGTTGCAAAGGAAGGAAAGCGATGTGGTTCCATGTATATAGATTTCAAAATAACTGAAATTAATCTAAGATGATAAAAGACAGAATGATGGTTAACTGTATGCTAATGAATGTAACAGTGATACTAACTGATAGGAGGAGGATTAAGGAATTTTCTAGAATTGAGTGATTTTTTTAAATTTTTTGTCTAGTATTGGTGGCATGAGGACATGCATATGTAAAACTTTATCAGTGTAACAACTTAAGATTTTTATAAGAGACAAAACAATACATCTCGTCAGACGCTTAAACCTACTACTTAGGAGGTAAGTCAAGCTTATTCGGTAATGTGAACTGGTTTTTGGATAATATGATAAGAAATAAGCATGTAATTGAGCTAGAATAAAGTATGTAATGGGTAGTGAATTGGTTCTGATTTGTTTTCTTTTTCTTTTTTGAAATTTAAAGCTGTGGGGTATAAGTCAGGATTGGATACATAAGTGACTTAGCTACAGGTGAAGTTTTGGGCCTCCCATTGGACCTCACTTCGCCCTGATTAGGATCAGGCATCCCTATTGATATTACATGCCTCCCTCTCCCTCCCCTGGTGCTGTCACACCATTGCCAATCCCTTTTTTTGTAGTATTATGATAGGTGTTCAGGGTCCACTTATGAGTGAGAACACATCACACTCGGTTCTGGTTTCTGAGATAGATCACTGAGTATGATATACTCCAAATCCATACAAGTTGCTATGAAGTCCCTAGTTTTGTTCTTTTTTATGGCTGTGCAATATTCCATTATGTGATTTCTAATTTAGGAAGAAATTAGCAGAGACTAACCAGGATTAAGAGACATTTGAAAATATTTCTGTGAACTAGGAACTGTGGCAATGATACAGTGTATGCAAAATTATTCACTAGAGAAATTTCAGAAGAATTTATGTAATACTATTTTGGTAAGATCAGAAACTGAGAGTCAAGTGAATTATCTTACTATAAAAGAAAAGTTTATTTTTTAGTTGTCCTCCATCAGAATTTAACCATTAATTTAATTGCATGGAAAATAAAGTGCACCTTCCATTTGCACAGAGGAAATAATATCATCATTTAATTATTCTATTAAATACAAATATAAAAATATTGAAACTACTGGGAAATCATTACAAATACTTTACTGCTTTATCTAGTAGATACACACTTGAATTCGTTACATCTCATGTTATTAGTAAATCGCTCAGTCAATAGGATAACTGAACTCATCTTTACTCTTTTTTATTCTTGCAAACTCAGACATTGTTGACAACAGTTGTTAATGAGATAATTAGTCGTAAATTCCTCTCCTCTTCCCCAAGCCGACTGTCCTTGTTTTATTTGTGTCTTACTTTTGTCTTGCTTGGAAAACCAGAACAGTTTTAGAATAGATGTCTTTCCTCCAGTTTTCCTGGGTTTCAGGCCTTTTCTTGCATTTCCACTAAGATAATATTTGTAAAATGCAAATCTAATCACTTCCATATTCTCTGCTGATAATTCCCACGTGTGTAACAATCCTATAAATGTGCTTTATTTTACATAATATACATGAATATATTAAAAAGTGTTATTTTCTAGATGAGGCAAAGCCCTAAGTTATTATGTATATATTCTGGGATTTATGTATTTTCCTTTGCATATATTTATGCTAATATTGACATATTATTAAATCGGATATAAATAACTGCTATTGTTTAGCATTTATTGGTCCTTAAGCTATGAATGGTAGCTGAACAATTGGAAATGAGTTTTTTTCAGTCTTCCATTTCCATGATCTATGTATTGAACTTCAAAAAAATAATTTCATTATTACTTAAAGTAGTAATTTCTACATTACCATAGTCACCTAATATCCTTTGACAGAATTGTAAAGTTGAAATAATGTGTAATATCTGATTCCAGAATAAATATGCTGTTATGTTAGTATATTTCCTACATGTATTAGTTATAGTTTCTAAGCAATATTGGTAGAGATGAGCCGGACTCGGTGGTTCAGCCTGTAATCTCACGCCTTGGGAGTCTGAGGTGAGTGGATTGCCTGAGCCCGCGGGTTCGAGACCTGCCTGGGCGACTTGGCGAGACCTCATCTCTACAATAAATCAAAAA
>NW_007260563.1:588521-618151 GCF_000164805.1 Carlito syrichta | reverse complement strand
TCAAAAAAAAAAAAAAAAAAATTGGTAGAGATGATCATTATGTTCTAAACAATATGCAATTAGATATGAAAACTAAAGAATATTGATTCAAATAGAAAGTATTAAAATAAGCATTTGATACACAACCCAAAACTATATCATTGTTTATAAATATCAATTAATTCCAAGGAGTAAAATAAAAAAATAAAAATTAACAATGTGTTAAAACAATTTAAGTTCAGACAATTAGGGTTTGCAGAACAGTCCTGAAATTCAGAAACTATCTTAAGAAAAGTATTCAATAAAAACAATAACTTTTCCATATATTATAGTAACCAAGTAAAAGACTGGAACTCTTGATCCAAAATCATATACTACAGAGTTTTAAACTATTTTCACCTTAATTCAAAGATTTGAAAATGTTGTTAACTCTAGTGTAAGTTGTTTACTTAATGTTTAATTTTTATATTTTAACAAATTAGATATAAAGTGTATGCACCAGTTACTAATTACATTATTGTCAATCAATTTTTACAAGTCAATCAAATAGATTTAAAAGGAAAAGGAACTCATTTAGCAGATTTTGTCTTGAAACAAATATTTGGATGTGGGAACCAATTAATATTATAGAGAGTTCAAGTTTAAAAATGGCTTTCATTTACTAATTTATTTAGATTGCAATTTCAATTATACCTATTAATTTGGAGTCATACCAGCTAAATTATATTTTCCTAACACATATATTATGTTTAAAGTTCAGTGATATTATGGAGTTTGCCTTCATAATTTAGACACGTGCTCAAAACTACTCATTTATTTTCAATCACTATGGTATGTATTCTTTTTTCTCTTATAAATTAAGCTTAACTAACTACATTTCTTCGCTCCATTGAGTTCATTTTTTAGCTATAAGAATATTTGTATTAATATCTTAGACATAAATTGTTTTATATTTTACAAAGCCTGTTGAATTTCAAAATTATCTATTGAGATAAAATCATAAGTCATCATTAACATATATTCTTACTAATCACCAGAGAAATGAAAATTAAAATCACATCATACCTGTTAGGATGGCTATAACTAAAAAGATGAAAGGTAACAAGTGGTAGTATGTGGAGAAAAGGAAACTCTTGTACATTGTTCATAGGAATGTAAACTTGTCTAGCTATTATGTAAAACAGTATGCAGGTTTCTCAAAAACAAAAATAGAACTTCAGTATGATCCAACAATCTCACTTCAAAGTATATATCCAAAGAATTTGAATTCAGTATGTCCAAGAGATATCTGCATTCCCGTGTTCATTGAAACATTATTCACAACAGCATATATATTAAATCAACCTAAGTGTCCATAAACAAATGACTAGATAAAGGAAAAATGTTGTATGCCTACACACAATGTCACACTATACTGCCTTAGAAAAAGAGTAAATTCTGACATTTATGACAACATGGATGAAATCGAAGAACATTACACTCAGTGAAAAGGCTGGCACAGAAACACAAATATTGCATGATCTCACTCATATGTGTAATCTAAAAAAAGTCAAACCTATAAAAACAGATAGGAACTAGAATGGTGATTACTAAAATCTGTGGAGTTGGGGGGATGGGGAAAAATAAGATTTTGGTCAAAGGGTACAAAGTTTCAGTTAGACAGGAGCATATTTTTTAAAGATATATTATACACCATTTAGACAGGAACATAAGGTGTAAATATATATTGCACATCATTTATTGACTATGATTGACATAGCGCATATTTCAAAACTGTTAAGAGAGTAGATTTCAAATATTATCACCACCAAAAAATTATAAGTAAGTATATGAGGTGACGGATATGCTAATTCATTTGATGTAATTATTCCACAATGCATACATATATCAAAACATCACTTTGTGCTTCATAAATATATATAATATTATGTATATTTAAATTTTTTTAAGTTAAAAAGTAATAAAATATCATACAGATTACCCAGACAATTGCCAAGATACTTTATACCCATTAATTTACCAAATCAATTGTCATAAACTTTAATTAAAAAGAATCTTAGATCCATGAAATAACATTTTGAAGAAGAGACTTTGTATTTTATACAGTCATATAATCTATAATAATTGGCCAAAAGAACATCAAATTGAGCCTAATTATTTACAAAATATGTTGCCATCAAATAGATTATTAACATCTTTATTTTCTGGTTTTTGAGAAGTATACTTTTGAAGAAAATATCTGATTTAGTAATTTTAAAATGTTCTAAATTAACTTAAGCTATTAAGCATCACAGTGGCAATTGATTCTGGGAAAAAGGCAACATAATTATGATTCCCTATCATTTTACCACCTTCTAGCATGCATGAACTTCCAGGTCTAAGAGAAGAATGCAGAAGATTGATTAAAAATGAAGCCTGGGTCTCCTGGCTCTGGAAGGGCCACATGAGTTTCGGAGAAGAGTGTAAAAGAAACATGTGATGTGAAGACCAGGAAGGTGAAGATTGTAAGTTGCTGATCAGAAGAGATCTGTGTGCTCAAGTAAATAAGTATATTGACTGTGTATTAAGATGCCTGATGGCCTACTTATGCAAACGTGAAAAACAAACATCAACACAAGAACTGAAAGAATGCTCTCATTCCTCCTGGTCATTGAAACTGAGATTGAGGAATAGGAAGGCTTTCCCCAGGCTCATCAACAATGATAAACTGATTTCTTTGAGGGTATTGACTCTCTGGCAGAGAGACTATTTGCCTTTCTTGCTTATAAAACTGTGATCACATAGGAAATAAGTTTCAAAACTTTGCTTTGTGATGAATTCCCTAGGAGATTTTTAAACAAACGAACAAAAATCCAACAACAGTAACATGATGTCTGTTCCTATTTGATCTCACCTCTCCATTCCAGTAATGAAGATGCTGGTTTAATGGATATTGGCTAGAGTCTGGGATTTTGAAAAGTCCCCCACTTGATTCCAACATAACTGGGTAGAGAGATAATATGCCAAAAACCATACCTAAGACCAATTGAATTGATACCGTCAAAACAAATAGCTCCTACATTCAGAAGAAAATAGTTCACAAAGAAGAAAATTACATGTTTAATATTAAAAATAATAAATAACAATCAATGTTTGTATACCTAACCCTGAATCGTACCCTACATCTTTATAATAAAAAATAATAATAAAATAAACAAAAAAAGTAAAAAAAGAAGTTTCAATTGCGCATTTTCTAATGACTTACTGGTTATGTTATTCAGTAAACTCTGATGTTTATCACATCATCAAAATGATACTCAGAAGGAAAACATTTTCCTAATTTCCTGCCATTCACAGCTAGCATAAGCTAGTTCAAATAGGTTTTGGTCGCTGTAAGGTATTTATTTTTCTGACAACTTCAGTGGAATGAGAAGGTGAGGGGTAAGAAATTATGTTTTCAGATTATGTGCTGTTTGGAACATTTCTGCTCACCAAGCAATGGCAGGAGTTGAGGTGTAGAGAAAAACTGAGCTTAAACACATGACTTTTGAGTGTTTGGAATAGTCAAGGTGAAGTTTCGGTATATAAAATTAAAGATATGTTTTACTGAAAATTCAAAAGTGAGGGGAAAAGCATAAGGAAAATAAGAAAATCAGGGGCTATTTTAACAATGTTGTAAGATCCATCTTAAGCCAGTTTCACAGCTCTCGATTCTATAGTCAATCTTTATTCTAAGCTGGAAACTAAAGAGATAAGGGAAGTATATGCTGCACATATGCTTACTTTTACATTAATCCTTGTGTCTTCGAACACATAATTTGGATTACGAATGGCCATGACAAAGATAACTTGTAATTTGTATTCAGAACTGCTTTTAGGTGGTAAGAGCCTCACAGTTTGTGTCCATGAACTATTTAGATAAAAGTAAATTTGAAGCTTTAATGATTCTTATGTTCTATTGATCTTGCTTGATCACAGAATCAAAAAACATTAGATATATTGAATTAATGCATAAATACACTGAGAATTTTATGTATCATCAGGTGCATCTTTTACTTAGATTGTTTATGGAAAAACGTTATTCTTGGAATACACATTTGACTTCAGCATTCAGAAATACTAACCAATATTATTGAGGGTACGCGCTGACTGTTAATTAAACAGTATTTTATAAAAATAAAAATAAAATCACCCAAATCACTGAACTACAATTTGCCTTTTCCTGCGGAGATTAAAATCCAGTTGATTCAATTGTTTTGCTCACTGTTCACTTTTTTCAGCACAAATATAATTAGTATAAGAAATACTGCAAGCTGTTCAAAAGATTCCTTATTTTACAAAAATGGTCCATATGTTCTTTTGAAGAAAATTATATAAACTTCCAGTTAGTTAATATTTTGAAGAAACATACTATTTCCTACCTTCTTCTAAAAAAATCCCCAAATTAACTCCCTTTAAAATGACAGGATAAAGACTACTCCTGTAATTTCAAGACTTTGAAAAAACAAATATTTTAGACTTAGGCTATTATCAGCTTATTTCATACATAAATTTTTTTCAGTAATTATGTTTATTTTGGAGACACAAATGAAATGTGTCTGCCTTATACAATAGTACAAAATAAATATTTCTAAAAGTCATGCTGTTCATTTCCCAAGGGTTCATATGGACAGACATTACCGATATGATTAAATGTCAGTGCCCCTGCACCTCTTAGAGTATGATCAGTGTTCTCTATACTTTTCCTTTCTGTGACCATGGTGGAAAAAGGAAAGACTTATTCTTATCTGTAAGTTAAAAAAAAAAAAAGTATGTGTTTTGCTTTTAAGAAAATCTCTTAAAAACTGAATAGATTTTTTTTTTAAATTTGGAGAAATGTAGTCAAAAGTGCATATAAATAATAATGTAGAATAAAACCAGGAACTGGTGATCCAACAGTGACAGAAAACCTAACATAATAGGTATAAACAGTAAAAGAAAATCTAAGATAATGGTCAATGACTTAAATTCTGCAGGAAGTTTGCCTGGAGTTGGAATCTTTCCTGACCCTAACACTTACTAGGTTCGTGATGTTGGAAAATTTAGTTAAAATTGTAATGTTCAATATTCTTATCTGTAAAATGGCTGTAATAATAAAATCATTAAAAATGACTATTATGAATACTAAATGAGTTAATATTTACAAAATTCTTAGAACAATGTATGTTCCATGGTAATTTTTTAATGTAAAAGTAAGTATATGTGCAGCATATAGTAAAAGCAGTTACTTTGTCAAGTTTTCTTATTCTTTGTTACATCTGTTTCTCTGAGTTGTTTTTCAATGATTGTCCATAAAATGGCTTTCTCTAAATTTTTGTATGCTACTGAACAATTATGACCAAGTCAGCACTCAATTAGGACATTAATGTCTTGTGGCTATGGGCTAATTTGAAATTTAGGATAATGCCATTTCTATTGGGTCAACCCATATCAAGAATTTAGTTTTGTTCCATGAGCTCTAAGAAAATGCATATGTTCTACTGCCCACTTATTCTACTTTTCTCACATTATACTGGAGCAAACCAAAGACTGTCATAAATTAGAAAGAAACAAAGTTATACACAATAGGCAAATTGCTTCTAACATATATTCATTTTGTAAAATAAACAGTTGACTATATGCATTTAATGGTGTACTTTGAAATAACTCTCTACAATCATCAATTTTATATAATTGCATTGATAAGTAATTTGCTAGTTCTTAAAATAATATTCCAGAGAGTACATTACTATCAAATTGTTGCTACACACAAAAAATAAGGTCATTCACTTCTAAATGGCAATACATAAATGTCTTAAAGCCTAATAACTGGAAAATTGGAGTGAAAACACCCTTTATAAACTTACACATCACTGTAATGAAGTAGTTTGCCAAATAATTCACAACAAATTAGGTCTGGAAAGATGAAATTAATTTAACTAGCATTCATAAACCAAAACCAATAATGATAAATATTCAAAATAACAAACAAGACAATACTGATGATATTTTGATAGTGACAATGGAAAATTCTCTCTGAAATATAATATTTAAACTCTAAGTACGAATCCATGCATGATAAAAACTTGACAATGTTTCCAAGTTGTATGTGAGTCATATTTATTTAAAGCATTTTTCATTACTTGTGGATTCTACATTTGCCAATTTGTTTACTTACTAAAGTTTATTTATTATACCAAGATCAATATCGCAGTGCTAATGACTATGAAAAGTCATTTGATAGCATGCACAGAGTGACAAAAAACTTGAATATCTCAAAGTGTACTCTCCCAGCTGAGGTCAAACAAAGAGACACTGCCCTCTTGGTTCAGCTCTCAAATGGTAAACAAGTGTCTTTTTCACGGGTTATACAATGCTGTGTTTTCATATTTTCAAGCTTTTTGTTAGTGATTTTATTCAAATCATTTGCTATTTAATATGATTCCCAGCATAATGCTGAAGTTCTGTGTATGTTTCCTAAATACAATAGGACTGTGGTGTGTCTTACAGAGAAAATTCATGTGTAGGCCATAAATTCAATGTTGGTGAATCAGCAACATGATACATTCAAAAAAAATAATTAGGAAATTCATTGACTTATACATGAGATGCACTGGAATGTCTAAAGTAACATCTGTAGTGAGTAATAAAGCTATGAGAAATAAAGAAAGGGCTGAATTTGGAGTTCATCAGATAACAATGAATAAAAAGCTCAGTGAACAACACTATTGAGTTGGAAAGTAAAAAAAAAATAAGGTAGGAAAAGATTAGGGAAAATCTAGTGATTTGTCATTATACAGAGACATTACATATATTTGATGATTGCATATGATTGATGATATATAATTAATATATATATAAGATCTCTTTTAACAAAAACATTCATAAAACAATGTTACTTATTGTCTAGTTAATGAAAATGTTGTCACCAGAAGTCACAGAAAATTAACTCTTTATTTTTCCAGAAGCAATGACTCAATATTTACTAATTCTATTTATTTTTATGTATCTGCTATGCTAATAGTTACCGTTAACTTTTTAGAATTTTATGGAAGTCATATATACATATATGTACATATTCTACCCAAATCAAGAGAAACCATTCTACTCCAAACTTCTATGGCTCATACCTGGTATTAATATATTTTTCTCCTATTTGATTTTTTTCCCTTCATACACTTTCTCTTTCAACCAATTTTAATAATCACAAATTATTTGCTCATTTATTTAAAACAATGTGTTATATAAAATATACTTAATTTCGTTTTTTATTCAATATTTTTTTAACTTAACAGCTTATAGGATATGTTCCATTTAAAACTGTCCTTTATATTTTATCTATATCTCTTCAAATTTAATTCCTCACTATATACAAATATAGCATTTCTAATCAAGTGTTATGTTTTCTTTTGTTTGAATAAGCTTTATTTTCTTATTTTGAATTTGTTCATGTCCAAAACATCAGTGAAACTCAGCAACAAATAACAGGGCAAATAAATAAACAAACACAAAAAGTAAGAAAGAAAAAATTTTCTAGGCGTTATATAGATTCTTAAAGCTTGATACAATGCAGTATCTGAATGTAATGATGGTGGCCATCTATCTGTGATCTTTCACAGACATCCTTCAGAATTTTATAACAATCAATAGTAGTTTTTTATTACCTTCAATGTGAAGGTCACTAAGATGTCTTCTCATATTTATTCATTAATTCATCAGAAAATATGTATTGAGTTATACTATGTGCTAATCATTTTTCTAGGTTTGGAAGATTCATCATTGAACAAAACAGATGAGCTCCTCTGCCTCATGAATATTTAATTGTATAAGTGCCACTAGAGAGATGAAAGAGTGGAACTATATTTTTATTTATAAAGACTGGACAAAATAAAAGCCTGTGTTGTAGGCAAAAGATTCTGAATAAAACTTTTTTACAATGCAAATTAAACATTCTCCTCCTCCTTATTGGCTATTATTGGCAGCTGCATAATTTATATATGAAAGAGTATGGACCATATATTAGGCCACAAAACAATTCTCAATACATTTTTAAAAATAAAAATAATCAAGTATTTTCACTTCTGTTATGTTATATATTTAGAAAAGTTTACAACAAATTTTGTTCATGGATATTGTCAGACTAATTAATAAATCATGAATAAATATCTCCATCTCTAAAATAAAATACAGATATTCAGATATATATTTATACATTTCTGTACAAGTAAGCATATATATATAAGCGTATGATGGAAAATACTTAATACCATTAAATATGAATCATTTGCAAGCACTAGTTATAAAATATTATTCATGCAACTTTCTGTCTGAGCAAAAAGTATACATCACTTTCAATACATTACTAATTGGTCACAAAATGCCTCTAACAAGATAGCTTTTAAAATTTGCTCATTTTTTAATTCTTTAAAATTCTATTCTATTGGAGAAGAAAATATACTCTAAAAACTTTTATCTGAGTTCATGTATTGAAAACTATAATTGATAATAAATATGTTGAGTGCTATTCTTTTGCTCATTAGTGGTACAAATATTTTTGCTTGAATAATTATTCATATATCAGTCACTTGGATGGTGTGGAAAGGAAAACAGGAAGAAAAACAAAAGATGGAGGAGGGATATAGAGAGTTACACTGAATTTAAGTACGTGAGGAAAAAAATTGTGTTTCTTAGGCTTTATTTGGCACTTAGCTGGTTTTTAATAAATATATCTCTGAGGTTTAATTCATCAAACTGCAAGTAGTGTAATTGTTAAGCAGTTTCCCAGATGGGATATTCAAATAGGATCATAACGAAAACATCGTGCTCCTGGTGTGTGGGTAACCACTTACATTATTCAAAAATTGTAAGTTTGGAATAATGTAATTGTGGTTTAATTTCTTAGAAGCATGATAGGCTTTAAGCAATCATTTAAGATACTGAGTGTAGTGCTTAATAGATCTCTGTCAAAATAATGAAAGAAAATTATAAATAGATAATTTTTTTTTTTTTTTTTTTTTTTAGCTGGAGTCTCACTGTCACCCAGACTGGAGAGCAGTGGCCACTCCCGGCCACCGCAGCCTTGACCTGCTGGGCTCTGGCGATCCTTCCACCTCAGCCTTCCAAGTATCCAGAATTACAGGCATGCACTACTATGCCCGGATGATTTTTTTGATTTATTGTAGAGATGAGGTCTCGCTGCCCAGGCGGGTCTCGAACCCATGGGCTCAGGCAATCCAGTCACCTCAGCCTCCCAAATGGATAAAATTTTTTAACTCACTCGATTTGTGATTTAGCAGATAAATTGCTATCTAAAGACTTTCCCCAGACTGCAATTCATTCACAAAATTTTCTCTCCACAA
Organism: Carlito syrichta; assembly: GCF_000164805.1. Lineage (NCBI taxonomy): Eukaryota > Metazoa > Chordata > Mammalia > Primates > Tarsiidae > Carlito > Carlito syrichta. The sequence continues at coordinate 608,816 of NW_007260563.1, read as the reverse complement.
TTTTCACGTGTAATTTCAATTTATATATTATGAATTGTTACTGGTAAATTCTTCTGATAAATTAAGAAAATTAATATCAAAGATGATTTATATTGTATACATAACTAAAAATCAATTCATATTTGTGCATTATTTGCACATGAAATTGTCCACGAATCTTGTTTATTATTTGCAAACCATAAAGTATTTACTGTACATTAAAATAAGGCATTCTTTTCCATCTTACTACTCACCCTTGGTCTGTTCAGGGTTTCTATTTCTTCCTGATTCATTATTAAGGGGTTGTCAATATTGAATATGATACTATTGTTTATATTTGCTTTTATCACATTGTGTATTTTTTCTTAACAAATACTCATACTGTTATTTAATTATGTATTATGTTGTCTTTAAAACTGCACATATATTGTCTCTAAAACTTGAGGATAGTAATCTTATGTAAAATTTTCTTTAGATCTTCTCATTATAGTGAGTTCAGTACTTTACAGGTGGTATATATATATATTAGAAAGCCAGTTTAAGGCAAGAGTCATCCATTAAGTGGTGAATCTTTGATTCAAGTCCCAACTGGGATTCCATTAAAAATGAATCCAGTTCTATTTGGTGTATTTGTGATATTTCTAGGTTGTTAGGTTGGTGAGATTTGAGACCTCATTTTTTTCAAATATTATTTCTTGAGTTGTTGAATAATAAAGGACAATGCAATAAACAAAAAAATTGTAAGTACAAATATAATGGCAAATATATTTAATTTTTATCTAATTTTTGAATAATTAGTATATCTTAAAATGATTTGTGATATGAGTGAAATGCTGACCTAAAGTGTGGTAGCAACTAAATTAATCTTAAGCTAAGTAGAAAGAACTTAAAAATATCTGCATAAATTTGGGCTTCTGGTCTTAGTAATAGAGCTGCTTCCTTTAAGCTCCAGACCCAGGCCACATTGAGGGTAGACTTTATTGATCATATAATATGCATTGTCAACTGCTAATGGTGCTTTTCAAATGCCCCTTAAGTCCTTCTAACAATCCTATGTGATATTTCTTAATATATACTCTTTATAGATAGGAATAGGGAAGTCCACAGAGGTTGCAATAATTAGAACTCCTTACCTAGGAAAAGGATTCGAGTAGCTCCAAATTCCAAGTTTTTTTATTATACAACATTACTCCTCTATGAAACTGAATTTTGGCTGGTCTAATTTCTTATTTATGGCAATAATGATATATTAATGATCTCATTTTTAGATCATTATTGAACATTATTTTAATGTATTTTAGACATAGAAATGTATTGAATTTAATGCTGTTGCCTCACCCTATAAACAAAGCTTATTTAGATAATGATCTACTATTAACATAAAATAATATTTAGCTGATATATCATTATTTGAGTGTATGTAGAAAAGGTATTTATACCATGGGGTATACATAATCCAACTTAGATTTTGTGATTTAAGACTAATCAACGGTGTTAAATAATTAATATCCCATTTCCATTTTATGTATTAATGAACTTTAAATTTCTTTTTAGCGAGTACTGAGAAACACTCCTGCATTCTCTAGATTCCAGCACATTTCAGGTTCATAACATTGGAGTAATTGCTTTTACCTCTTTGTGTCTCAGTTTTTCCATTTGTAAAATAAGACATCCCAAGTATTTACATTGTAGGATTATGACTATTAAGTAAGTTTGTATATGTGCAAAAAAAAGCAAGTCAAGTTATAAACCCAGTTTAATAAATGTTAACTAGAGTTATTTATCAATCAACTACATTATTACAATTAAATGCAAAAGGAACAATTAGCATTCTTTCTAGATGCAGCATTCTATTTTTTTCATATAAATTCCTGCACTTTGCTATTAAAAGTAAGAAAGTAAGCATGTGTTTGATTATATTCTTTATCTTGAGTATCATTACAGTTGCATTACAATTTTATTTATTTATTTATTTTGAGTTGGAGTCTCACTCCATCGCCCAGGCTGGAGTGTAGTGACACACTCACAGCTTCCTCAACATGAACCTTCTATACTCCAGCGGTCCTTTTGCCTTAGCCTTCCAAGTAGCCGAAACTATAGGCCTGTGCTACTATGCCTGGTTAATATTGTTTTTTGATTTATTGTAGAGATGAGTTCTCACCAAGTTGCCTGGGCCTCCCAAAGTGCTGGGATTACAGACTGAGCCACCAAGTCCAGCCTGTATTACAATATTGAAATTAACAACAGGTTATAGGTGTCTAGTAATTCCCTTGCAGCCTAGAGATTTTGTTTATACGTTGTTTTTGCTTTTTCCACTAATCTTTTACATGTATTAATGGAGAGATTAGTGTAGCAACCACAATATAAAGTAATAGATATTACTATGTTTTATTAAATAATAACAGTGAAATTCAATTTTGTTGACTGCTTGAAAGGTGGCAAAAATTGCTTTTATACTACTTTATGTTACTGCTCATTGGCTTCAAAAAAGGAATATGTGCAAATATTTGTTGCATAAATGTGTTCTTTCGATCATCATTAACCATGGTTTGCTTACTGGAAATTTAACAGATGCCAGAGAAATATAAGTAGGCATTGTGGTAATTTTTTAAAATAAAAATTAACATTTAAGGTTACAAAACCACTTAATACATTACCCTCATTAGCTTTTGGAGTGGAAGAATCACCACTTGTCAAAATGTAATCCAAACAGTAATTAATATAGATATTATTTTACTATGTCTGAACAAATAATTAAAATGTCAAAACATCTCTCTTTGAATGTATTTTAAATATTTTACTTAACAAAGTCAAAGAAAACTAGTTTTATCTGAAAACTAGATTTAGAAAATTATTCAAATGTGAAATTAAGACTGTGAAAATACAAAATCATACTAAGTAGCAAACACTGACACATAAATGCATGAATCCTTTTAATTTGGTTACTGTATAGACATATATAAGAATTTTTAAAAATTTCTTCTAAATTTTTGTCAGGTATCTTACCCATTTTAGTTCAGTTCAACATACATTTTTAAATAATTATAATTTCTTAAATTTGCTGTGTTTTTGGAGTAAACCTTTTAATAAAATGCATTTTTAAAAATTTATTTTAAAGATGTAGGGTACAATTCAGGGTTAAGTATACAAATGGCCATTGCATTTTCTATCTTCTAATCCCTTACTGATAACCAGTAGAAAGACATAAAGTATATTACAGTAGGTCTAAAGAAAGACATTTTCATGAGTGCTAAGTGAACACATAAGGAACAATTAAGCTATCTTCAATTTCAGAGAAGTGTTAACAGAAGAATTCTCCTTATCAACCACATTTCCCCAAATGGAAATATAAAAATTTAATAGCCATCATTCATATGTGCCTTATAAATGTCAGCGACTTTAATTACAGTCTCCATAAGACCTAGAGCAATGCTGCAAGGGTGACCATGGTACCCCTAGTATATAGATGAGAAAACTGACATTCAAATATATGCAATAATTTATAAAGATTGTACATTAGAAAGCAAAAATCCAGATCAAACATGGAAACAAAGAACTCATGTTTTCACATTCTTAGTATTAGTAAGATTTTACATAACTATGAATCTTTTAAGAATTTCACTCTTGTAACACCCGTACATACTCTCTCTACCTTTCCTTACAGAAGGGTGATCAATGCCTTTCCCTTTTTGAAACTGAGTTCAAGGAAATGATCTGGTGTAAGCATTAATGAGTAGTCATTTCTTAGTCTAAGAAAATTCTGAATACCAGATATAAGGAACAAACATTTGCTATCTTAACCCGAAATATTTAACCTTGTAACAAGAAAAAAAGTGTTCTTATTGGTGATTTTCCAATAAGATCAAGCGAATAAAAGCAACATATATTAGCATCATATAGTAAGATGGCCTATCATAACAGGAACGGTTTTTCTGTCAAAATTAGGAAAAACTTTGTTGACAAGTGCCTTCATATAGTTAATAACATAGTGTGTGTTTTTTTCTTTTTGAATGTTCAATAGTAGAATGTTTTTTGAAATACACCGTGATGATTTTACATGTTCTGTCATTGCAGCCTTTGCTATGCATGCTTTAGAAAATGAATTTTATCTGGATATGATTTTATTCAATTGTATTCACATATTCCATTTCAGATATCAATGTAATTATGCATAGTGAATAGTACAGGTTCACAAATATTGTTAATTAAGCACCATGCTTCATCATCTTCCATACACTCTCAGCATGCATTTCTTATTTTTTTCATCTTTTAAAATAGGATTAGTCATGAGATTCCTCTACATTAATCCATACAAGTAAAAGATAGAATGATCATACACATATTTTTCATATAGCTGAATATTATCATTTGAAGTGTGTTACCAAAGGCAATACCAAAAATGTTATGTAAGTTGAAAATAATTAGACATTTGAACCCAGGAGATCCTATGCCACTAAATGTAATAGTACAATGGTAAAATGGCAAACAAAGAATATAAAAACATATTGCTAGATTTTAATCCTAATGTTTCTGAAAATTATAAAAATAAGTTTGAGGATCTGTTTACTGAACATCATTTCTTAGCTTTATATTAGTCTAGGTAAGAACACACATAGTTAGAATCTATGTTGCAGTCAAGACTTCTTACTAGAGAAATTTTGCTAAAGATTTATTAGGCCTATGCAAAGGACCCATGACAGCAGGAAGTTCAATAAATGGTATTAAACAAGCAAAGGTAGAACAACCACAAGCTGAGGGAATAGGAGACAATTTGTAAATTATATGAAACAGCTGTGAACTTCCTGGGATTAAGGGTAAGGGAAGGATTATTTTGTGCACCACATTATGCAGTCTGGTTAAAAAAAAAAAAAAAAGCACAAGTCAATGTCACTTTTTCAACATACCAGTGGAAGCCACCAATCACAACAGAAAGAAACATTCTGCTAGGATGGAAGTGTTGTTGTTTGTCAAAATGCATTTATTCATTCTTTTTGACTAGCATTCCAAAGGCAGACGATAGAAGATATAAGAAGATATAAAAAGCATCTCTGTTTTAAACTGGATAGCTACTTAGTAGGAAGCACATACTCATAGATAGATAATCATAACAAATTTTAGGGAAAATATGAGTAATTGTGAAAAGTTCTCAGATAGATGACGGATGCTTTTCTAGAGAAAGAGATAACCAAATTTTATCTGAATGAATTAGTAGATATTCATAAAGAAAAAACTGAGAAGGAAATATAGGGGGCAGCATTACTGACAAGGAGCGTGTGTTTACAAGTCACAAAAGATGGAATTGTTCAAGAACTAGGTTTTGAAGAGTGGAAAACTATAACCTACAAATTAACAGGTCACTTCTGCATCACAGTCAACAGAACACTGCTACTTCCAAAATCATGCAGCATCTGTGAAGAGCCATAACACCCACACTTTAAATGACTACAGGTTTTTTCCAATGACAGTCTTATGCTAACTTGCTATTTTCATTGAGTATGTATTCCTGGAGAAATTTAATTTCTAAGCCACCATTGCCTCATGATAGCACTCAGTTCCTAATTACTTCCTTCTTCTCTCAATCTTGTCTTTAAACAATAACCAATTAGAATTCGCCCATACTTCACTTAAATTCTCCTCAGAATCCTTTAGCCTTATCCTCAACCTTACAAAATATGTTTCTCTCCTCCTTCGAGTAGTATTTCACACTTCTCTGTAGTGCCTTGTATTGCTGCATTGAGTCAAAAAATCCGATTTTGTCATAAGCTGTTGCCTTATTTTCTTTTCATATCTGTCTTTAACAAGACTGGGAGATAAATAGGCAGATTAAGAAGTATCTTGTAGGATGCTTGGGTAATATACTTTCCTGAATAGAAGATACACAATCTGTATCCAAATATCTGATTTTGAATCTACTATATACCACTGACTAACTTAGTAGGCAAAAGCAAGTGACTTAACTTATTGTCTCAGTTCTTCATTTGTTAATGGGATAATAATAGTACTTCTCATAGAGAGTTTTATTTTTTTTAGATTGAGTTAATATGAAGCAATGTGCTTAATAAGACAGCCATACATGTATTCGCTATGGTATATTATGGTAAAAAACTTAGATTTCTTCCCATAAAATATCAGTAGCAGTATGAATATTTTTAACTCTTAGAGTATTAAGCTCCTATGTGTTATAGATATTTAATAGATCTAAGTGGCACAGGGATACCATTTAAGAGGCTGTTAAAAGATACATGAATAATTGAGACAGGGCAGAAAGGGTAGAATCAGAATGAGTAACTGGATGATTAATTGAATGATAATTGAATGAGTAAAATATATGGGAGGTCACATAAACTAGGCATTGTTATTTATAGCATATGCCTATAGGCATGCAGTATTTGTAAACAGTGTGTGCTTGTGTGTGTGGATGTTTGTGTTGTAGAGTGAAATGTCACTTTGAGTACACAAAACATACAAGTATAAATGTACATATTACAGTGAATGAAATGATTAAGCTAATTCATTTAAGGCACCCTAAAATATAGGGTGGCTTGGATGCAATATAGTTATTTGATCAATACTCGCCAATTTTACTGTCAACTATTTTGTATTTTTATCATGTGTTCAATGAGAAGAAAAACAGCTTATGTAACACCTACAATCCAGTGCCATATGAAGGTAAATGTGTGGGCAAAATGTGAATACTTGTGTGTGAAGGTCTTAAGTGATTGATGTACTATAGCAACCTCAGTCGCACAGCATAAAATGGGTTTTCAGTCAACTAAGTAGAACCAGTTAAGAGGCTGTTAGGATTGTCGGGCTCTACAAACAATGTTGCCAAATCAGAATTTATAGTTTGGATATGTAAATAGAGAATTGGAGGGATATAAATCATTCAAATGATAACCACCTTCCAGTGTCTTACAAATGCTATGATTTCAAGGTACAACTCAAGAAACTGGCAACTTCTTAGGAAGTATTTAGACTTAAAATTCTAAAACTGCCAGAAGGATATCATCAGAAACAAGAACATAGATCTAAGGGTGAATGACTGATATTAATGGCGCAGCTCACATGTATTTTTTTCTCTATAATTTGTATTTTATAAATGAAAATTCAGTATTTAAAAAATGTCTAGGTGAAAAACTGTGTTGGGCACAACTATAGGTTTTCCTTTATTATGCTCTGCTTATCTATTATACCTAAAAGTATTGGTCCCATTTGATTATGAAAGTCTCCAATATGTTTCATTACCATACAAATGACAAGTATTTAAAATATTTTTTTGAAGTATGGGTGACATTGGTGGATAATACTTTTATTTGTATTATTGTATTATGAATAGATTTTAAGATATCTATGTGCAGTATATTTTGGATTTATGTTATTTATTGGATGTGTTTTGTAGATATATTCTCCCATTCTATGGTTGCCTTTTTATTCTCTTAATGTCTTTCAAAGAGCAGAGTTTTTAATTTTAAAGAAGATCAACAAATTGATATAAATCATGCCAATGAGGTTGTATCTAAACTCAATAAACATAAGCTCAGGCATATTTTATTTCAGAAGTATGATAGTTTGGATTTTGTTTTATGCTTGTAATCCATTTTAGTTAATTTGTGTTTAAGTTATAAGATCTGTGTTTATTTAACGTGTTTGCATAGGGAATTTCACTTTTTTTCAACATCATTTGTTGAAAAGATTGTCATTTCTCCATTGAATTATTTTTGCACTTTGTAAAAACATTAGTTTACTATGTGTTCAGTCTATATCTTGTCTCTCTATTTTCTTCCAATGATCCCTGGGTCTATTCTATAGCCAATCACATTTCTTTGAGATCTATACAATTATAGTAAATTTTGAAATGAGTTATTGAATTTTTCAACTTTCAAAAAAAGATTTCTGCTGGCTATTGTAGGTCTTTAGAATCTGATTGTAGATATCTACAAAATGATTCCTCTAGATTTTGGCCATGATTGTGTTGAACCTATAAATCAAGTAAGAAAAAGTTGATGTCGTAACATAGATTTTGCTGTCCATGGATTTAAAATGTCTTTCCATTTTTTCACATCCTTGATTTCTTTCATCAGTCTTTTATATTTTCACATAGAGATTCTGTGTGTGTGTATATATATATATATATATATATATATATATATATACAGAGAGAGAGAGAGAGAAATTCAAATGTAAAACATTTATTTTTGATGCTATTGCAAGTAATAGACACCTCTCAAAAGAAGATATACAAATAGCCAACAAATACGTGAAAAAATGCTCAGCCTCACAAATCATCAGATAAATGCAAATAAAATCCCCATTGAGATGCCACCTTACCTCAGCATTGATGGCCATCATTTTTAAATCAATAGATGCTGGCACAGGAACGGAGAAATGGGAATGCTTTTGTGCTGTTGGTGGGAGTGCAAACAAGTTCAACCTCCATGGAAAATAATGTTACAATCTCCAAAAGAACTAGAAATTGACCTTCCATACCATCCAGCAATTCTCCTGCTGGGAATATACCCAGGGGAATAAAATCATTCTCCAAAAATGACATCTGCATATGAATATTTACTGCTTCATTATTCACAATAGCAAAAACATGGAACCAATACTACTGCCTATCAAAAGTAAAGTGAATAAAGAATATGTGGTACATATACATGATGAAATATTACACAGCCATGAAGAAGGACAAAAACATGGATTTCTTAGCTACTGTCACAATATCAAGTACTATGTTAGTGGTAGGCTTTCCATTGATGTCCTTTATAATGTTATGGAAGTTTTTCCTGTTTCTGGTTGCCCAAGATCTTTTATCATGAACAAGCATTGGAGTTCATCAAATACTATTTCTTCATCATTTGATATAATCATATATTTTTGTCAGTCTGCCACCGATTTGCATATTTTAATGATTTGGGCCAGTTCATGTAAATTAACAAATGTGTCACATAGAACAGTTTATAGTATTACTTCACTATCCTTAAATGTAAATCCTAACCTACTTAATTATTTTTAGATGCTAATTATATTTTCCGGAATATGAATATGTTCTTAGTTTATAATTCTGTAAATGAATTAAAGAGGGTTGTTATATCGTCCTCAAAATAAGTAGTGAATATATGTGAAGCATAGCTTTATAATGTGCAAATTTTTAACTTAATAAGGTGTGAATTTTTAAGGATTCATAATTCATGCGTTCTTTGAAAAGTAATCAAATTTGTACTTTTGCTTTGTTAATTCTTTAATCATAAGTATGGTTTAGGAATAAAGATCCTGGTCTTATTATGGATGATGAGATCAGGAAACAGCCTGTTTTAGTGGAAGATACATAAAATATGTTTATGAGGCTAGAATTTTAGATGTCAAAAAATATTGGCGCAAAGATATATTTTGTTTAATTGTTTTTATGTACATATCCTCCATTTGCATATGAATAAAATATATTATAAGCGGAGTAAAATAATTAGCAAAACTTATTATCACATATACTGAAAACTATAAAACATTGATGAAAAAATTGAAGATGTAAGATGAACAAGAGATCGCCTATGTTTTTGAATGGAGTTGCAACGTTAAAAAGTCCATACTAAAGCTTTTTGTTTGTATGCATGGAATATCTTTATCCATGCCTTCACTTTCAGTCTCTATATATCTTTCCACATGAAATGAGTTTCTTCTAGGCAGCATATAACTGGATCATTCTTTCTAAAAATCTTTTCAGCCAGTCTATACTTTTAAATAAGGAGTTTAGTCCACTGACATTCGAGGTTTTTATTGATGTATGGGAATTTATTTTTGTAATTTTGCTAATTGTCTTTGCTATTTTGTATTTTCTGTATCTCTTTCTCTGTTATTATTTATTATCATAGTTTGGTGGTTTCTATAATAGTAACATTTGAGTCCTTTTCTTTTATCAATTATATATTTGTTTTACTAGTAGGTTTTATACTTTTCTGTGTTTTAATAATAGTAAATTTTACCTTTTTGCTTCCAGATGTAGAACACTGTAAGTATTTCTTTTTTCTTTTTTTTTTTTTTTTTGAGTTGGAGTCTCACTCTCGCCCAGACTGGAGTGCAGTGGCTGCTCACGGCCACCGCGGCCTCGACCTGCTGGGCTCCAGCAATCCTTCCACCTCAGCCTTCCAAGTACCCGGAATTACAGGCATGCGCTACCATGCCCGGCTGATTTTTTCATTTATTGTAGAGATGAGGTCTCGCTGCCCAGGTGGGTCTCGAACCCGCGGGCTCAGGCAATCCACTCACGTCAGCCTCCCAAAGGCGTGGGATTACAGGCTGAGCCACCGAGCCCGGTTTGTAAGTATTTCTTGTAGTGCCAATTTAATGATAATGAATTCTATGAGTTTATGCTTGTCTAGAAAAGACTTTATCTATTTATCTATTTATTTATTTTTCTTCATTTCTGAAGGATAGTTTTTTTGAGCATAGAGCATTTGTTAGATGGTCTTTTTCTTATTTGTTTGGTTTTGGTTTTGCTTTATTTCAGCATCTTGAATATCATGCTATTTTCTTCTAGTCTGATAATGTTTCTGCTGAGAAATCCTATGTCAGTCTGATGAGGGTTCAGTTATTTGTGATTTGGCACTTTTCTCTTGCTGATTTTATACATGTTGCTTTTTTTTTTTTTTTTTTTTTACGGTTTGACTATAACCTCCTCGAAGAAAACCTTTTTGGGTTAAATCTATATGGGAATTCTTTGAGTTTCCTCTGTCTGAATGTGTATGTCTATTGCAAAAATTGGGATTTTTCGACTATTATTTTATGACATATATTGTCTGTGACTTTGTCCATCTTTTCTTTGTCTGGAATATTTAAAATTTGAATATTTAATCTCTTTAGGATGTCCCAGATGTCACACAGACTTTCTTCATTCTTTTTAAAACTATTCATTTTTCTCGTTTTTTTGTCTGTGTTAATTTAAAACACGTGTATTCAAGTTCAAAAATTATTTCTTCTGCTTGATTTGGTCTTTTGAAGTTTGTGATTGTATTTTTATTTCATGTATTGGATTATTTAGTTTCAAAATTTCTGTTTGGTTCTTTTTTATGATATCTTTTTGTTTAATTTCTCCTTCAGATTATCAAATATTTTTCTGACTTTGTATTTTTAAAATCTGTATTCTTTTGTATGTCACTGATCTATTTTGATGTCATATTTTCAAGTATTTTGTAGATTTATTTATGTTGGAATCTGTTGATGATGGAGAAGTATTTTATTCCTGTGCCTTTCCTTATGTTAATACTGCATATCTGGGTGGCAGTCACTTTTTCAGATTTATGAATTAAATTTCATATGGGACAGAGATGCCAGGTACATTGTTCCACAGTTCACAAGAAACAGTAGACCAAGAATACTGGTCCTTGGAGACCCTTGCAATATACTTGTGTACTAGAGGAAGTAAATTTCAATGGGCCATTCCTTGGACCTCCAGGTGACTTGTTCAGGTTGTTGGAGTGACTGAAGCAGACTGGACAGGTTCTTAGGTCCTCGAGCCCTGGGAAGCATATGTGTGTATCAGTGATGGCAGTAGAGAGAGTGAGCCAACCCTTGGGCCCACAGGGAGTGCATGTAGGCATGTGCTGGCAACAATGATGACATCAGGTAGGACAAGACTTTCCTCAGACTCCCGCTAAGGGTGAACAGATGCTGCTGCCTGTAGACAGTAAAAATCAATCTCCAGGACCCCCAGAGAATACATGTGGCTACTGGTAGGAGTGGCACCAAGTAGGGCAGGCCTGGCCTCAGGCCCCCAATGGTGGATGAAGAAGCAGGCTGTAGCAAGTGGGACTGGTCAATACCCAGTTTACTATTTGATAAGCATAGGTGTTGGTAGGCTGGGTTGGCAGTCATCAGGCACAAAAAAAGTGTGTATAGGCACTGGCAGTGTGGGGAGGAGTTGAATAAATCCCCATACCCCTGGACAATGCATGTAGGCACTGAAGAAGGCAGTGTCAGATGGGGCAGGCCTACAATCATGACCTCTGTTGGTTTACCTGGGTGCAGACTGTGGAAGGCAGGGCTCTTTGATTTTTTTTTTCATCCCCTCCCAATGCTCTCGGGAACCAGCAGTGGGTGGAATGAGCCTGTTCTAGGCCTCATGATGGTGTGAATGTGCACACTAGCATTGACAGGTAGGGAAGATGCATCCCCACACCACAAGCCAGCAGCGGTGGCGGGTCAGGCATTTCCTCAGGTCACTCATGGTGCCCTTGAGCAAAGGTTTTGACATGTGTGGTGGGTTGATTTCCATATACCTTGACAACACTTGTGGGCCCTGATCAGATTGTACTGGGCCAGAGGTTTTAGTTCTCAAGTTCCCTAATAGAGTACATGAGTGTCAGTTGTGTCTGATAGGATGGATTGTTCCACAAACCCACAAATGGTGAACCTGATGGGAAGCAACAGTGGGTGAGATAAGCCTGTTGTCAGGCTTGAAGAAAGTTCCTGAGCTCCAGACCCCCTGAAAGCATGTGCACATATACACATTACTACTGTTAGGCAGGGGTAGGGTTGTTGCCAGTAGCAGTGACCCCAGATGGGTGGTTTTTAGAGTCTATGGAACATGTGTTTGGCTTCCTTTATCCTGGGGGCTCCTCAGTGTGTATCATTATTTGTTCCCTTAGGTGTAGGACACTGATTGGGCTAGAGTGCTGGGGACCTGTGTGCAGTGTACAGTCCAGCCAGTGTTGCCATCCTGCAGCTCTCTGGAAGGACATGAAGACATGTAAGTGGAAGTTTAGGGATATAAAAGTGCGAGGACTGTTGGGTCCCAGGGCAAGATGTAGTTCTACATAAGCTTGGCTCTCAAAATGGTGCCATGCTGTAACTGCTTGTGTGTCAGGGAGTATGGGGGGATAGGGGGACTCAGCTCAAATTCCCTCTCTGGAACAATGTCGTTATATGGACTCCAGGTAACTCTCTATGCTAGTCTTGGGGACTGAGAGGCCTAGGAAATCTTCCACAGCTAAGAGTGCAGGAGTCTGCAGTCAGAATGCAAACCACTTGGGATGTATTACTTACTAGTTGCTCTGGGCTCCTAGCCAATCTTCGCCAGGCAGGATGCTCTGCTTCTCTCTCATTCTTTGCCTTAGAGGATCCCTGTCACTTCCCTGTTTAATTTCAGTGTTCTCCCATTGACTTCTATTTGATATGTGATTATCTACTCATTGTTTTGGCTTATCTTTACAGAGGAGGCAATGCTGGGTGCCTCTAGTCAGCTATCTTGAAGCTTCTCTCTAAATATTTTAAATATAGCTCAAAAAATCAATAGGAAACTAGGAAATTAGAGTGGTGAGAGTAATACAGAAAATAAATGTCTTAGAGAAGCCTAGTTTATATTTCATGAATACTTATAATAAAGTTTTTATTTCCTATGAATATTACATAATGCTATTATTTATAAAGTTACCTTCTCTTATTTGCATAGTTCAAATCTGGATTCACAATATATCGGCCACCTAGTTAATGAATAATGCTTAAAATTATAATTATATTGTGAGCATGCATTAATGAGAAGAAAAATTATAAAATAATTCATTTTTTCTTTGTTGCTCTATTTTGTACTGTATTGAAGTGCACACCACAAAATTTAGCAACATTTTTGGAACTTAAATGGTTGAATAAACCTATACAAATATAAGAAGAATCGCATATAATATGCAATCGAGACAAAAGAAGGTATAGTATAATGTCTATGGCATATTTTACTAATGCAAAACGTAACCTAATAGACTATGGAATATAGTATCACAAACCATAATTTTCCATAAGACTTGTTAGAGCGAATACATGTTTGCAACCTATTGTTTGAACAAGTAAAACAGCAAAACAAAAAACTATCAGTTATACACAGCTATTTAATATTATAAAAGAGCAAGGGTATAAGCAGATAAAGGTCACTCCTTTAACTTAAGTTTCATTGAAACTTCCCTATTTCATCTGTATTTTTCTCCTTTCAAGGTTGACTGGCAAATTTTTATTCATGGTCTGCTTGCCTAGTGCACAGAGCAGTTAGTAACCACAGAAGACTCCATTATCACGAAATTGCTATCTAGCAGATTCAGTGACACACAGGAAAAGTTGTGATTTGGCAAGAGACAGGAATTTGAGCCATCTTTGTACAATAATTCAAGTTGCTCAAATACTAATGTCCTTTGAAGAAAGCAATGTATGTTTCAAGAGTTAACATCATTTTCACTCATCTCATTAAGCATTACCAAAAGTGAGATTTTTAAAAATTAATGGCCTATTTTGTATCCCTTTTCTCATTGAATATATCGTTTTCTTTTTTCTTTCTTCCTTTCCTTTTTTTCTATCCTTTTGTCTATCTGTCTTCCTTCCTTTTGTTTTATAAGCTATAAGTCATTAAAGAGTTATGCTATATAGCAAATTAATAATGTATTGAATTATTATAATTACTCATAAGTTCTCAATTTGCCGCCTTCAAAGTCCATTAATTAAAAAAAAAGATAATTTTCTATCTGTCAAATTTAGAACATATTGCAATTAAATATTGATAGGAATGAAAAGAAATAATTATAATTCTCTACATTACAAAGGAACATGATTATAAAGTGAAAATTAAGCTTTTATTGACTGTTATATCTGTTAAAGTACTGAAGCTAAATTGTAAAAGTTAAAAAGTAAGAATTCTACATTTCTAGGTTTCTTAAGCTATGTTACATCAGTTTTTTATTAGAAATCACATGTTATATAAGCAGAGCATCCATCAGATCCCCAAATAGCTCTCTGCTTTTGTATTTTCATTCATTTATTCACCATGTATCATGCCCTTGTTGAGTATAAGACAACATTCTCATGATATGTCTGTCATCTCCCTCACAAGTTCCTGAGGTATAGAAGGCTATTGATGAATCCATTGAGATTCAGGCATTCAGATCATAGAGTAAAATAATATTGGAACAATTGAAAGGGCAGACATGATCTAGTGTGACTCATAAATTCAACAATCTCTGAACTGACAAACAGAGACGTGCAGAAGTAGTGAAAGCTGAATTTTACTATTAAAAAATTCAAAGCAGAGTTTTTATTTACCATAGTCAACTAAAAGCTAAGATAACTTTTACAAAAATTCTAAAAATGCTTTTATTCAAAAAGCCAGGTAATATATTAATCCCACTAATATTAATGATTGAGCTGTATTTATTTAAATATAATGCAAAGAGTTATGATATACATACTTTGTACATTCTATTTCTTTAAGCTTTGGCACTCAGCAGGCAACAAAACATACATGTGTGTATGCGTAAAAGCAATTGTTGAAAAGAAAGATCGAGAATACATATATATCAGAATGAACTAGATAATTCTTTGTTATGGGGCTGCGTTGAGCATTGCAGGATGATTAATGTTATCTCTGGTTTACACACACTAGAGATCAATAATAACCTCCACTGCCTTCATTTGTGGGAATCAAAAAATGTCTCCAGACAATGCCAAATATTCTGAAAAACAAGACTGTTCCTAGTTAAGAAACACTTATATATACCAACTATTTATAATGATTTATTTAGGGAAAAGGAAGTGTTAACTAGAGAAAAAAAGGTGAATTAATCTTTGAAATAGCATATTTCTCTGTCAACAAATTTGACTCGTTTTATGGTTTTAAGATTATTTTCATGTATCACTCGTGTAATTTTTGAAAATCACAGAAAGACCAAAGATAAGCATTTAAATGTGAAAAGTAATCATAAAAGTATATTTGGCCTATATAAATATGCAAAGGCATAATAACATGTGTACTATTCCTTTGTAATCCATCTGATTCTTAAATTTGCTTACAGAAGGAAGAATTATTGTAATAGTGTTTTATGTTGCAAATTTATATGAGACCACAGCATTATTCTCTTTTTCTAGAGTAAACTCCTGAAAAAAAAGTAGAAAATGCCAGGAACAAAGAGCCTACCTAAGCAACTAGCACAAGACTGAGCTTAGTTTTATATGTTGAGAAAGTTTTGTTAATGTTTTCTCATGACTTTACCACTGCTTCCTTAAGCAATGTGGAAGACATATGCATCTCTACAAATACAGTACAAAGCCAAACGCAAGAAAGTGCTAAGGAAGAAGACAAAAGAAGGTCCACCTTGTTGTTGTTGACAAATTATATTGAGTTGAAAAATATATTGCTGATTAATTATAATGCATACTAAAATTCATTTTCACGATGACTAAGGACCCTAAATTAATTGATCGCCTAATCGTATTAATAATTTCTAATATGCAAATTTGTGACAAATATTCATTATAGGAAGTTACTACATTCCTTTCACTGCCATAGAGATTTAAATATAAATAACCAAAAATAATCATTTGCAATAGTTATCTGAACTACACACAGTTGGTTTTGGTAGATCTTCAATTATGAAGGAACAGTTGTCTTTTCACAGTTCAAGTAGGTGACTCTGTTTGTATTCCTGTGTGTCTATTTTATGATAATAATGATGCGCTAAGCATCGGTAAGAAAAGTGAATTCTATAACATGTAACTATTGGTAATACAAAATTGAAATATGAATTAAGAATTCTTACAATTGTCATTTGAGCTATAGAAAATATTTTTATTAATAATATTTTATGCCAGTAAAGACTTTTGAATTATTACAGGTTTATTTACATTAACAGGAACTAAGACAATGACTGTAAATATAAGAATCTATTTAAATGAATATGTATTATTTTGTTCTTAAGTTTGATGGTGTCAAATAGGCAGTTTGAAGCCCAGATCAATTTTATCTCGAAACAGAAATATTAATGTCCTAGCATACATCAACTTACTAAAAACGTAATTATCTTTGGACTGTCCTCATCTATGTTGTTTTGAGCTTTGTGCCACAATTGTTCTCTTCTTCAGAGGGATTTTTAACCATTTGGAAGATAAGTCAGATGATCACATACCATAAAACTTTGTTCCTTAAGTCATTTTAATTCAAGCATCCAATGTGTTCTCAACAGATGTTTGGGAGTGAATTTGTGGTTTAAACTGAAATTGTAATATGGGGAAATGTGCTTATGGAAATTTTATTGTTGAACAATAATTGTTACAGAAGCAAGCAAGTGCCTAACAAAAATCATTTACTACCATAAAGAAACATTCAGACTGCAATGTGTGCTGGAGATGCAGGTGCAAACATTGATGTTAAACACTACTGGTATAAATGCTCTCTGTCACTCATGATTTTTGTTACTTTGGGAAAATTATCTTTACATTTCTTATTAGTCCACTTGGATGCCATAACAAAATGCTACAGTCTGGGTGACATAAATGACGGAAACTTATTTTCTCACAGTTCTGGAGGCTAAATATCCAAGATGAAGGTGCAAGCAGCATTGACGTCTAAGGCTTCTGTCCTTAACTTGCAAATGGTCACCTTCTCACTGTGTATTTACATATCCTTTGCTCTGTGTGTGTGCACCCATGGCCTCCTCCACATATAAGAATATCAGTCATAATGGGTTAAGACCTCATCTTAATCTCATTTTCACTTAGTCGCCTCTTTTAAGACCTTATCTCCAAATTCAAATATATTCTAAGGTGCTGAAAAATTTGAGGGACAGAATTCAGCCCATAGCACTTCTCTAAACCTTGACTTTATTAACTGAAAAGTGGAGATAATATTATTACCCATGTGACAAGATTATTACAAGAATTAAATGAGATACAATATGTGCATAACAGTACAATGACAGGCACATATTAAATATTTAAGAAATATTAATTTTGCTGGTATCATAATTGCTATTATCAACATCAACATTATATTATCCCATTTGGATTTATTTTGATTGTGTTATACTTTATGTTTCTTATTAATTCTTATGTATCTTTAATATATTTCCTGAGCTAATTGCTGTGTTATTTTGAGAAATATAAGAAATGAAAAATATTATTACCACTGACATTATTAAAAGTGAGCAGCTTTTAATTAAGAACATATAGAGCTTGAATTTTATTGTTTTGAACTTATGAGTATCAGATCAACAAACTATACTTTACATAGACAAAAACTAGATTAAGGATATGCATTATGATATACATTGGAAAAGGTGAATATTATGAAATGCAGAATGCTAGATTTTGCACTGTAGTCAAGATAGGAACAGTCTACAATAATAAACAATTTCTAAGTAAAATAGCAATTTCATGTCACAGTATATATTTATTTCTTGCTCAAACAACATGTCCATTGTAAATCTGCAGGGTTTGTGTTGGCTCTGTTCATTGTAGTCACTTAGGTATCTGGGCTTGTGTAGTTATACCCCAATTCTGCCAGATATAATGATATAAGAAAAGCAAACTCTTTAAGGTCTTGTGTTATCAAGTAAAGGTTTTTATATTTCTGTCACATGTTTTATCATAATATCATAATTTATTTATCAAAAGCGTTTATATGACTGTACCCATCCATATGGGAGTCAGGAAGTACAATTCTATTTTATGTTCAGAATTCAGTGAGCTGACAATATTTGCATATTTAATTAACAAAATTAATTATTACCACAATTGTACTCTTTCCATGTCTCAAAATCCAACTTCTGCATTTTGCTATTAATGTCTTTACAATCATAGGACAAGAAATCAGAGTAAATTTCTCTCTCTCTCTCTTTCTCTCTCTCTCTCTTTCACACACATGCACAAGATAAAATTTATTAGTGTATAAAGACCAATGAATAACAAACATACAGAAAGAGTCTCTATAAAACCCCTATTCCTGGTAGATATAACATTGAACAAAATAAAAGTAATTTGTTAGGACACATCATGTTTCATCAAAAACACAAATTGTTCTTGAAATAAGAAAACTTAAACTTGTTTTATAGTAGTTAAAAAAAAGCATGATCTGTTGCCAAAAGGAGGCTTTGTAATAGAAGTTCATACATTTGTAGCACTCCAACAGACTGTTAAACAATGATGGATGCTGATAGAAATGAACCTATATTAGAAAATTAGGTTATTGATTTAAAATGGATCTAACATTAATAATATAAAAAAGCTGGTTTAAAAAATGACACAAGTAAGCTTTATAACAAAACATATTATAATTGAAATAGTAATATTAAATTAAACATAGACATTGTTTCCTTATAGGAAAAGTCTATTTAAAAAATTATAATATTTGTGTTTCTTTGAGCATGAGTTTATGATTATAATAATTATGATAACATCTAAAAATTATTCAGATTAGATAATCAATATTGTGTTCACCATGTATATATTCTACAAATTCTCCATTTTGTGCTATAACATTCTCAAAATTAAGGCAGATAAATATGAAGCAAAAAACAGATAAGAATCCTCACATATGACCTAAAATATGAAAAGTATTGAAAGTAAACAAAGAGAAAGTTACATGTATTTTTTATACTTTGCTCCAATTGTGTTCTTTAATTTCTAAAATCTATCCATATATATGCTACAAAATAGAGAAAGCATGTGAGAAGTTACATATTGCTCCAGGGCACACTAGTGAACACTGCTTTGTAAAATGCAGAATGCTAGATTTTCCACTGTAAGATATTTGGAAATAAAACACTTAAGTAAATGAATTGTCATCTTTTATTAACTAATGATTCTTTCTAAAAGTTATTTCAATAATTTTTCCTCGTTTTGTGTGTGTGTGTGTGTGTGTGTGTGTGTGTGTGTGTGTGTGTGTGTAAAAATATGTATATATGATTTGTTATAAGGAACTGATTCCATGTGATTATGGAGATGAAGTACTAAACTCCACAGTCATCAAGATGAAGACCCAAGACAGTCAATAGGGCAAATTCCAGTTTGATATCTAGAAGGTTCCACTCAAAAAGAGTTAATGTTTCAGTTCAAAACTGAAGGGCAGAAAAATCCTATATTCCAGCTCAATGCAGTTTGGCCAGATAAATTCCCTCTTTCTCTGCCTTTTTGTTCTACTCAGACTTTCAACTGTTTGGGCAAGGCCCACCCTAATCAATTCCCCTTTGGGGTTCTCGCATGCTGGTTTACTAAACACTCCCCTGAATTTCTCCAGAGTAAGGTGCCAAGCCTCACTCACCCCTGTTCACTTACCATACATAACCTGTCCCCTATACTTCCAGCCTGAAGTTACTCTGTTCCCGGGTGACCCTGTGTGGTCCTGCCTGGTGGACTTTCATCCTTTGAAGTTGAAAGTAACGTAACATTTTGTCTTCCATCTATGCAAATATCAGTGTATTGTGCCCCAGCATCCAAATAATTTTTTAAAAAGAGGTGCACAAGCCGGGCTCCGTGGCTCAGCCTGTAATCCCGCGCCTTTGGGAGGCTGAGGTG
>NW_007260563.1:479507-588264 GCF_000164805.1 Carlito syrichta | reverse complement strand
AAAGAGGTGCACAAAAAAAGGAGGTGCACATGACTGCATACAAACACACACACACACACACACACACACACACACGCACACACACACACACGCATTCATATGCATCTTTCTCCCACAATTTTGTCCTAGTCTTAGTCTTCATTATTTCTTTCTTTCTTTCTTTCTTTTTTTGAGTTGGAATCTCACTCTGTCACCCAGACTGGAGTGCAGTGGCATGCTCCTGGCCACTGCAGCCTCGACCTGCTGGGCTCCAGCGATCCTTCTGCCTCAGCCTTCCAAGTAGCTGGAACTACAGGCGCGTGATACCACGCCGGGCTAATTTTTGCTTTATTGTAGAGATGAGGTCTCTTCAAGTTGCCCAGGCGGGTCTCGAACCCGTGGGCTCAGCCAATGCACTCACCTTGGCCTGGCAAAGCGCTGGGATTACAGGCTGAGCCACCGTGCCGGCCAATCTTCATTATGTCTATAAAGAACTGCTAAAATATGCTTCAGATTCAAACTACCCATTCTCCAATTCAAGATCCTTGAAATCTTCATAAACATAAATCACATTGTTAATGCCTCAGCTTTAAAATTCTTTGTTCAGGCTTTTAAATATTTTCTATTTTGACTCCAGTAGTTTTTCTGTCCCTTGTACATACAAGTTATTGAACCACAGGATCTTTGCATTTATAAACCTCCCGACAGTACTATTTCTACTGAGGATATTATCACTGTCATAGCCAGCTTGAAACTCTAGTTGTTATTTAAAAATTGATACTAATTTCCTCTAGGATAAAATTAATGGCTTCTGATTCTATAACTGCAACACTTGGTAAACACCACTATAATGTGTACTAACACTATGTATCATATTTATGTAACTATAAATCTATTTCCCAACTATAAAGGGACGTTCTGAGATTCACAAGCATAGTTTATTTTCCTCTGTATTTTCTCCCAATAATATAATCAATTACTTGGCATACAGAGGACAGTCAAAAATGGTTTTTGCTGAGTTCATTCAAATGGAACTGTATACACACCTTTGGTTAGAATATACTTAGTAATTTTGGAAAGAGTTCACTTCTATTAAAAGTTTTTTTTAGACTAAACATCTTGGGGGAATTATAAGGAAATGCTAAGTTCTGTTTTAATTCCCCAATACAGCAAATATATTAGAGGTACCTGTTCCAGTGCTTTATCTGGCCAGGTAATAGTTAAATATTAAAATGTTGTGATACTTCAATAGAATTCAAGTGTAAATATCATAAATTCATAGATTCTTTCAGGTAATACTTAACCTGAAGCTATTTTCTTTTCTTTTTAAAATCAGATAGATTTATACACAATATCCATCAGGAAAAAATGCTAAAGGAAATGTCATTTTGGCAATCTTAAGAAGAATGGATTCATATTTGAAAAGAATCATATCATCAAAATCCTGCATTTTTATAAGTTTATTCACTACCATAATGACAGAAAGTGTTAGATCAAGATAAATAGACATGAATCCTTCATGCTTTGTAGAAAGAACATTCTAGAAATGGTAGGTGATGTGAAAACCCTGCACAATTAAAAAACAAAGTCGTGGGGTAAAGATTTAATAAATCAAATAATTACCTACAGGACCTGCACAGACTGTGAACCAGGTTAGGAATGCAACTCAGAGTAGTAGGTATAAAAAAGGTAGGAAAACCCTATGACAGCCATATTCTGGCCAAAGTGTTATCCAAATATGGGAGTAACAAATAAAAATATAGCCCTATATTATGTTATAATAATTTATGTATATATGAATAGTTATGCACTTATATTATATATGAATTTAAGTACATATATGTTTCATATTTCATCTAACTTGTTTTATGTAGTTTATTGCAATGTATGATTCAGTACACTGATTAAATCATAACTTCTAATGAACCTGACTTCTATATACCTGTATGTATTAAACTTGTCACTCAAAATTGTAATCTTACTCATGCTTTTGTGTTACTTAAAGAAAATCCTAAATAAGAACTAAAATACTATTATTACATAAAAATAACGTTGATATGTAGCCTGCTTCTACTCCTCAATAGTCTGCATATTAACTAAAGATCTGTATTTCAGAGCAAATGTGACCTAGCACATATTAATACGAAATGAACACATTAGAACCATAAAATAACATCTGCAAGTAATGCTGTTGCTCCATTGCAGTTGCTCCCTACACGCCAAAGCAACATATGACTAGAGGCAGCATTTAACACAACTCTCTGGAGGATATTTTGTTATTTGCAGTGAGAAAAGGGAAAATGAAGCCCATTTGTCAGTGGCAGAAATGAGACTCTAACATGTTTGAATTACCATTTTTGGTTTCTTTCCACAATTTATTTTATAAAACACAAACATTCAGTTCATAGAGACCTTATGCTAGAATTCTCTAGCTATGAGTAACAGATGGCATCTTGTGGGGTGGTTGGAACATGGAGAGCTCAATATTCTGTATTTATTTATTCTTGGAGCTGATAAGCATTCTAGAGGCTTTGCATTTTACAAATTTGCAAATAGGAATAACAAATCATATAGGCCAACAGATTTTATTTTCAATTTATCCTATGAGTCATGAGATTTTGAATAACAGAAATTATTGAAAAATAATATTTATGTGTATAAACACATATACGTAAATATATTCATGTCATGCAATATTTTCAAAGAGAACACTGGGTTCTCCCATTTTAAAAGATGCATGGAAGATTACCAAAATATGTGCTGTAATGTCTATTTTAAAAAATAGAAAATGAGCCAGGCTCGGTGGCTCAGCCTGTAATCCCGCGCCTTTGGGAGGCTGAGGTGAATGGATTGCCTGAGCTCGCGGGTTCGAGACCCGCCTGGGCAGCGAGACCTCATCTCTACAATAAATCAAAAAATCAGCCGGGCGTGGTAGCGCGCGCCTGTAATTCCGGCTACTTGGAAGGCTGAGGCAGAAGGATCGCCGGAGCCCAGTAGGTCGAGGCTGCGGTGGCCAGGAGTGGCCACTGCACTCCAGTCTGGGCGACAGAGTGAGACTCCAATTCAAAACAAAAAAAAAAAAAAGAGAAAATGATATTTTAAAACCTATTATTAGCATATAAATGAAAATAAGAATGCAAAAATTTTTAAAAATATGTAACTTAAAATATTTATTTAGTTGTTTAGTTGCCTCAAACACAGATTTCGTTTTTTGTGTGTGTGCTAAAAAATTAGTTGCATATGTCTTTGAAATCACTGTATTTGTCTGCAAATTGCCTATTGACAATAAAGAAAATAAAGTGTCTTATCTCACATCATGTCAAACAATAATTATATGAACATTTACACAGTTAATTTTGTTTGTAGTCACTTAGAAATACCTGCTGGGAAGGTATTATCATTACATTCAGGGTATGCTTGATTTGCCAAAAGGCCAGAAATATCACTCAGCATACTAAATTCTCTCAGCAACTGAAGTACATTTAGAAAGAATGAAAATGAGGCATCTTCATCATTTGAAGGGAAATATTAGCTAATTTTCAAGCACTTGATATATATGAATTTATGCAACCAATTTAAATACAAAAGACATTGTTTCCAGTTTGCCTGATCTTTGAGAGATCTTACCTACATAATTCTATTGACACAGGAAGAGAAAAAAGCAATTGGTACACAGCTCATCTTTCATTTATCTAATTTGCAAAGTCAATAAATCTCCCAACTTCCAATAAGGAATTATCAGACTTCTGGGCTCTAATTAGAAACTTTTGAAGATGTTCTCCAATTCTAGCTTCTATCAAGAAGCAGTTAGAAGAAAAAATTATATATATATATATATATATATATATATATATAAAATATGTATAGTAGCTCGAGATCATTGTCTATAGACTGTCATATCTATACATCTTGAGACAATTTACTTCCAGAAGGCACTACACTACCCTGGTGGTGATCAAACTTTTCAGTATTATGTAATCAGATTTTTTGGAAGTCACAACTGCCAAAGGAAATGAATTATGCATAAACAATATTGGAGATGCTGAGAAGATCATTACGCATTATTATTACATTATTACTAGAACCCCACTTAGGACACATTTAAAAGGGAGTGTTTGTCTATTTTGGTAATTATTCAGTACTGGGGAAGAAGAATTTTCCAGATGTGATTAAGATTGAGGATGTTAAACAAGAGGGTACAATCTAGTCATAGGAACTTTAAAAGCTGAGCAGAATAAATTTGTCAGAGGAGATGTCAGAGGGACTTACAACATGAGAAAATGTATACTTTTACTGGTTTGAAAATTGAAAGGCTGAAGCAAGAGGGAATGGAGGTGGTGAAACAGCTGAATCTCCCAGTCAATAGCCAGTCAGGATACCACAGAAACCTTGGACAGAAAGCCTGCAGTAAACTGAATTTTGCCAGTAACTTGAATGATTTTGAAAATAGATTCTCTCTCAAAACTTGAAGATGAGAGCTTAAGTGGCATCTTGATTTGGGCCCTGAAGACCTGGAAGCAGGGAACCAATAAAGCCTATCAAGATTTTTGACCTCCAGAACCATGAGACAGTACATTTGTGTTATTTTAAACAATGAAATTTGTGGTGATTTCCTACAACAACAGTAGAAAACTAACACATTGACCATCAGGATATAATGGGTTTCCTATTCTGGATAAGAGGAGCAACATAGAAATATACCTTGTTATAATCTCATTGGGGGGGCTATAAGTATATTCACAATCAATTTTAAATAGGATGTTTACCTATAACATGTGTCTCTTTTATATTTCATAAATCTTAATTTTTTATACCTTTAAAAATAGTTTAATCATGTTTGTACTTTCATCTTTCACAAAATTAATATTAAGAAGCAATATCTTATTTAGAAATGAATTAAATATAAATATAAAAATGAAATTTATTTAGTGTTTTAATTCACAACTTTTCTCATTATAAAATATTTAAATAGGGTTTGTTAGAATGCACAAAATACAAGGTACAATAAATTAGGATTGTTTGTGATGAACATCAATTGTTATTTCATAACCAATATCCATTTCCGAGGGACAGCAGACTGTTGTTTGCTTTTTTGTTTTGTTTTGTTTTAAATTGGGATTTACCCCTCCTACTTTGCATGAAATCTTGCTGGTAGTATCATAGCATATTTTTTACAACTTTAGTGAAGGAAATACTCCTTAAGCTCTCTGGAGAAACATAGTTAACTTGTAGTTCTCTTCTTTCATAATTCATTGTAGCATATTCATGTAGATGAGACTTTTGAACCCATCATCAATATTTTGCTTAGAAGATTCTGGTATCTCCACTTAGTTTACTGTTAACTATTAATTCTTTAAAATTTTTTCAAAACAAAAAGTGCACTGGACAAAGTTAAACATATAGGGAAGACTTCATTCAAGGGTATTGTGATAGAAGTAAAGACTAGATTGCAGTATGAACTCAGTTCCATTAAACAAAGGAGAAAGAGATTTTAGCAGCTAGAGGGGTGGGCAGAGCGAGGGTTTTAGGTCATTTGTTTTTGGTGAATTTTTTTACACAAAAGACAAGTTTTCTTCCATTTTCACATCTTCAGAATAGAAGATGGTTTTGTAACTTGGGGCCCAACTCTCCTTTTATAGAAACTGGGAAATAGAGATTCTTGCTTCCTTGATGAATGCATGTCACTGGGATGGTTGATGGTTCCTTAAGAAAATATTCTTGGGTGGTAAAACTACCAAGAAGCTTTAAAAAATATTTGCATCTCAAAGAGGCAGATTTTACAATTAAATGTGTTCTAAAAGTAATTCTCATCAAGTAAATGGTGACCAGGGGAGTACAATCAGGAAGAAGCCTGTTTTATCACATGCGGGAGCTAAATGGTCACAAAGATGGAAATAATACACTCTGGGGACACCAGTAAAGGGGCAGGAGAGGGGAAGGTTAGGGTTCAGAAACTACCTAAGGGTCACAATGTCCACTATCTGGGGAATGGACCAAGTGAGACCCAATCTACTACATAATATATCCATGTAATGAATAGGAATTTGTATCCCTGATTCTGAAATTAAAAATTAAAAAAAAGAATGTGAAACAAATAAGCATAGTTAAGTCAAGATAAGGAGATAATAAGGCTATTTTGGTCAGTTTCAGAGTATGTAAAATCTCCAAGTGTCTTTGATCAGATGTGGAATCCTGAATCATGAGTGAGTTTCCCCAATGACAATAAACTATCTGTAATCTGTTTACAATTTGACTTCCCTCAAAACTACACTGGTCTAGTACTCTCATGACCCACTTTGGAGATGTGTTCTTCTATTCCCTTCAGTAACTTGACTAGGTTCTGCAATTCCTTTGGTGAATAATCCTCTTCCTCCTAAAGCAAGGTCTGTACTTGCTTATCAAACTGCACTGAAGCCGACCCTATATATGGGTATAAAACAATGTTACCTACAGTGCTGTCCTTGAATCTGCAGGATCATTTCCTGTGAGGTATTGAAATGTACATCTGTGATCTCACCCTAACTTAGTGATGAGTTTCTGGGTATGGGATTTGAGAAACTTTAACTACCTATCCAATGATTTTTATGCATAATAATATTTGAGAACAACTAGTCTAGAAAAATAAGGGTAAGCATCATCTTGTAATACATCCACTTCAGGTAAACTCATTGCATTTTTTCCTGATAAAGGGAGGCTTCTAATTTATAGCAAAGAGGATAGGCTTTTTCTGTTGCCTAGGGGATGTCAAACAAATCTGAGTTCAGGTTTCTTAAGAAAATTTCCCCAGATGTCCTTGTCACAAGTCTCAGTCTCACATCGTTTATATCTGAGTGACTATTTTAGCATGAAATATTCCTCAAGGATAACTGATAATTTACCAGCATTTATAAGTGGCTGATTTAAAAGAGTAAGATATCATTAAACAGAGCATCTGTATTCTCTGAGTTGATAGTGGGCTTATCCAAGCCTGTAATTTTTCTTCAACTTAGGGCTTTGAATTAAGTTAGTATCATCAACTACTTCATCAATCCCCATAATTCCTTATAATTGCCATTTTTCAGTATTTTTCAACTGCTACAGTGGTTGTATACCCCAGTATGAACCCTTCTACCTTTACTCTATCCAGATTTACGATATGTGAAGAACTTAGTACTTCACTTGCTTTATTATGCTAAGAGATTTCATTCACTAACTTATCACCAGTCTAATGGCCAGAGCATGATGCAGTACCAGAATCCCACCATGACAATCCGTTTTCTAGAAACCCACCTCCAGTTCCAACCATCTCTGTTTTGGTTTACACTAAATCAATCTTGAGACAAAAATTCAAGTACAAGTGGTTTACTGGGAGATAATTTAGGTAATCATAATAGTGTGGAACAGCTAGACTACCAACAATTACAAATACTACATTAGATTAACTTAATTTTCATTATAAATTTAGTTCTTTTCTTCTATATCAGGAGTCAGAAAGCTTTTTTCTCTAACGAACCAGTTAGTAAATGTTTAAGCTTTGCAGGCCATATGATTTTCAGCTACTCATTTTGTCATTGTGGCACAAAAGTGGCCATAGATAATGTGTCATTGAGAGAGTGTGGATGTATTCTAGTAACGTATTTATAAGAACTGACACTGGGCTAGTGGTCATACTTTACCAACTTATACTCTATATTGTGACTTGAGAACAAAGATCCTGACTTGTTTTATCCACTGAACATAAGTATTTGAACAGTTCTCTACATATAGATAATAATTATAGAGTAAATGAGCAAAAGCTTTAATATATTTATATATGATATAGATGGTGACATTGAAATGGTCTTTCCTCTTCTCTGCTTCAATGAGCTTGAAAATATCGTTGCATCTTAAAATCAAAGCTTAAATTTAAAATCCAAGATTGAATCATGCTTAACTATCTTTAAAGAAGAAGGGCAATGAATGCACCACCCAAACAAATTTGGCAGAACCCAATTGCCTTTGACTACAAAATAATAATATTTATATCAGTAGGTCAACTGCAAAGAAATAAAGAGTGGGTGAAGCACAGAGAGGCAAACTCTGACTAACTAGCACAACTGTATCCAAGACAGAAAAGTACAGATTCAAGAATTCGAGCTCATGTCCCCATGACTGGAAGAACACCATTGTAGAAAGACTTCTTAATGAACAATAATTTTTTCTGGATATTTTAACTAAGTATCATTTACCCATATTCGCTGTTCTCCTACCTACTTTGGGGGGGAAATTATTTGTTTAAAATGTATTATGAGTCCATTCATCTTAAGTTTAACTCTATGTGTAACTAAGCACTCTACCGTACAAGGACCTAGTCTTGGACAGTGAATTAATAAAGAAAAGTGACAAAAATTCTGCATGTAGTGGTTAAAAGGATGACTAGAAAGCAGTTTCAAGGAATAGTATTTTCATTTGTTAAATAGAATGTGTGCATTCTGTTATTGCTTATATCATATTAGCATCGTACACTTCTGGTACAAATATTGTTTTGCATGCAATTCCTATAATCGCCTAAGGGTTTTTATATCTTGCCTTCTTAGAAGTCTTTTTGAAAGTAAACTTTGAACTCTTTTCACAACTTATGCAAACAATGCTTCAAATGTTAGAATGAAGCATCTTCATACACGTATTAGAATGACTCTAAGGTATTAGATATATAAAGCAAATTGAATTTTTTCTCCAAATATGTAGGCTATCTAGTTCTAGATCTAGATATTAACTCAATTGGACTATAATGCATTGATCTTCTTCCTTTCTAATTTATATAATAATTTTATGAATGTTATCTCTTGTAAATCTCAAGTCAGTACCTGCTTCTAGCATTGTGTATACAAAAAAGCAACATAGAAAACATGAGGTATTAACATGTTAATTTTACAGCTCCTTGGTTTATATCATATTTCAACCTATTTTTATTTCCTCATTCTTTATATAAGTAATATAAAACCAGTATTTTATTGGTGAAACGTTCTTTACAGTGATTTAAATAATAACTGTATACAATCATGTGCTATATGTATGCTCTTGCAATAAAAAATGGCATTGAGCACAATTACAAAAATTAATGACCTTGCATTAGTGTCGCTTTAAATCAAGCAAAGCCTGCAAATTATTTTAATTGCCACATCCAGTTAAAATATTTTGGTCAATGAGCCTTTACAAATTGTATTAAAATGTGCAAAAATAATTTTGCTGTGCCATACATCATGCTAACACACATTTCTGATGACTGACTTTAAAATACAATCCTCCTTTTAACCTTTTCTTTTAGAATTATGCATGTATTTATCAACCTTGAATCTAAGATGAAAACCTAGTCTCAGACTCTCTTGGCATAGAATTACAAAATTATAACAAAAATATCTTCTTCCTCATAAGCCTAAAATATTTTCCACTTATTATGTAAGGCTACCCTCTAATGCCTATAGTTTGCTATAGTTAAGTAACAAATTAACACACTTTGCAGCTTTAAAAACACACAATTATTATTTCACAATGTGTATGAATCAGAAATCTGGCACACTTATAGTTCATCCTTTATTTAGGGTTTAATAATGTTAAGTTCAAGATATGAACTGGCCCATTTTCCCTTTTACCACTTGGGTCTTCTTCTAGGCTGTATTTTTTTATTTTTTATTTTTGCAAACCTCAGTTTCTTCTGGTTGTATGATTGAGGTCCCTATTTTCTTTTTTTCTGCAGGCTAGAGGATTCTCTCAGCTCCTCTCAGTCCCCCATAATGCCTTGCCAGGCTGCCTGGCACATGGCAGCTCATTTCTTCAAAACCAGCAGAAAATTATCTCTCTGTGGTTGGCTAAAATGATCTCTTAGGTAACATAAATACAAGAATGACCATCACACTGTATTCATAGGCTCGGTTTATACTCAGTGGTAGGGTGTATATACCCAGAGCAGGAATCCTGAGGGCCATCTCAGAATTTTGTCCATCGTACTGCCTCAATTGCATGTTTCAGATACAAGGAAAATATAATACTCCTGGTCACAAGAAAATAATTTCCTGTCACAGTACACAGCTGCCAAACTGGAAACTGATTATCATTTACATTTGAATGAAATTAAGACTACAACTGCTTGGGTGATCCCTTATGGATCATGAAGAAACAAAGGGGTTAAATGATTTCTGGTAATTGCTAATCATAAAATTATTTTTTGATTTATTAAATCTTAGATTCAGCGTAGATCATCTTTTAATCTGATGTTATATTATCTCATGAAGATACACACATAATCCCCTCTTGTGATTTAATGAACTTATAGCTATGGTCCAAAATGGTTTTTAACTGCTAAAATTATAAAAGTAAAATGATCAACTAGCTTGTGTTATTGTTGACCTCATCACTTCATTCTGCAATCTCACTCACACGTTTGCTTTGAAGTTGATAAATGTTTGATGATCATGAAAAAAATGATAAACACATTGAAAACTTTCACAATGAAAATCTTATCTCTGAAATAAAGGAGATAGTACAGTCGACCCACCAAATGACAACCAGCCAACAGATAGTCAAGGTCAAAAGCAGAGGAATATCTTCTTTAATCTGTTTTCACTTGGATATGTAATTCATTTGATAATGTTACAAATGTAACCAGATCTATCCAAGGACATTTTTATCAGGTATGATAAATTGTGTTTGACCTACTGGTACCACCCATTGCATACTTAACTTTATGTATTTCAATAACATCTCTGATAATCAGCCACCTGGACAACATTTGCAGTCTTTCAAGTTGTCACTTTGGGACATGAATTAGTGTTAGCACACACATAAATCATTGCAGCAAGTCAAGAGGAACTGAAGCAGAGTGCTGCTGGCTTCAAAATAGTCATGTCACCAATAAACTGAGGGGATACATTTATTCAGTTAAAATAAGGAGATTCTACTTTGTATTTAATTTTCAACATTTTCTGTTTTGTTAAATTCTACCAAAATGACTATTCCTGAAATTAACACTATTGTTGTTAAAGTAAGGGATTACTGTCATAAACAAACCAAGCCTGTGATAATACAGCTAAAGAACACTTAATGATGAGGACCTCACATTTTGAAATATCAAATTATTGAAAAGAAAGAGTGATTATAATTACAGTCTGATGTTGCTTGTATCATTGAGTGTTCTTTCTGTGAGTCTTTGAACCAGCAGTTTCAGAAGAATTAGAGCAGTACTGCAAAAGACGGAATAGCATCTTATTCATTGCATGACATCACAAAAACTTGTCAAAGTCATTTTGAAACTCTGTGTCCTTTGGGGGGATTTAAAAAAAAAATAAATCCATCTATTTAGCACGTCTGAATAACAACTTTTTCTAGTTTCCTCTGAGAAGTTTAGTTATATTTTAACCAAAATTATACAATCTTATTAGTTCTAATTTTTCTATTCTATATCTTCTTTCAAAACAACCTACAATCCAATTTCAGTTTTTAATCTAGTGAAAGTTGTAAATATCTATTAGATATATCTATTATAAATCTACCAGCACTCTAATTTGTTAATGTTATTTTAAAAGATGTAACTGGACCTAAAATTTTGCTTCATTTTTTTTTTAGACACATTTAATTTTAGGTAACTTTTAATGAATACCTATTTTTAAGTATGTATTAGCATTTCTTTAAAAGAGTATATTCAGTTTAATAAATCTTGATAATGTAATATGTCATTTAACCTGAGTCTTTATGAGGTTGAAAGTAAGAATCCTCTGTATATAAAATATACTATGAAATTTTGTATGATTAAAATGTTTTAAATCAGAATTAGGATAAGAACAATGACAGATAGCTTTTAGGTACACTAGACTTCCCAGAAATCAAACAAATAATAATTAGTGAAAACAGAGTAATAGCCAGATTCAAATTAGGCAAATGCATTCAATCCCTGGGTATATTCCTTCTTCCCACTAAGACCTCATGAGTGAAAGCAAATATGTGTATAATGTTCAGACTCACTTAGATTACAAGAAAAAGAGGGGTCTGAAGATGAAAAGACAAAAAGTAGGTGAGTGGTTATTAACTTCATAGAAAGCCTGCTGTGTACAGTGTGTGCAGAGATCAAACTAGAAGATAAAGGTGATGATTGTCACTTCCATCCTGAGAGGTTGATAATACTCAAGACCCAGATAGGCTTATTTGCAGGAGTGAAATGTTCAGTATATAAATGGAGGCTGTCTTGAATACCAAGGACACCCTCCTGAATAAAGACTTGTAAAAAAGATTGATGAGATGAATAGGCATTGAGGCAGAGGCTGACTGATGTTAAGAAACCGACATTTAGAAATAGCCACATACCAACCCCAGCTTTTGACATGAGACTACATCTCTTTTCTCTTTCCTAATGGGAAGCCTGAGGAGGCTTCTCTAAAAAACCTAGAAGATGATGGGGAGAAGATTTCATCTCCTAACACTTGAGTGTCCTCTTGTCTAGTCTGAACGGCATAAAGTATCAAAGCGACAAGCTCTGTCCATATATATAAAGATTTTCGATTAAGCGATGTTAGTGCTTCACCTTTAATTAAGCATTTATTCATTTATTTGTTAAATTAATACTTATTAAGCATATATTAGGGTCCCATGACTACACTTGATATTAATATATCATTGGTTATGAGAAATATCACATCTCCTAAGATATTTATATCCTACTGGGTGGGGGATCAACAATAAACATTAGACATAGAGATACAAAACTTACCTAATGATAAGGGCCATGAACAAAGGAAAATTGTGGAATAGTTTAAGAAGGTTCAAGAGTGTTTGGGAAAGAGGAAGCAGTTATCATTAGAATGGCCAAGGGAGGTGACACTGAGACCCTGACATTCCCGCAATGATTTTAAATAAGGTGAAGGGATTTGCCCTGTGGTTATTAGGGAGGAGAGCTCCAGACAAAGGGAATAGGAAGTGCAAAGGATTCACGGGTGGCATGCTTATCACATTTGAAAGGGAACAAGGAAGTATCTGTGTCTAGAAAAAAGCAAGAAAGAAATATTTTGTTACAGATAAAATGAGGGCTAAGTCTTGTATTAAAAAATTAAGATGCAGATAGCCCAGGAATAGGATACACAAGGAAACAGAAGAAAAGTTCACAGCACAAAAAAGGAAAAAATAACATTAGTAAAAACTATAAACAAAAGGAAAAGGAAATAGAGATAATGGAAGCAGCAGGAGGAATGTACATAAACCTAAACAATATCAGCATATTTTTCAGATAGGTGAAAATATTTTCCATCCATAAAATAGAAAGTATATACTATTTTTGATATTTAAGAATATCCACATCAAAGCTTATTTTTATGTTTCAACATACAATAGACAATCCCAACAGTGTTGGGAGGGAGTGAGAAGCAGTTTAAATACAAGACATGAGAATAAAATTGAAATTCAACATTGCTGACTGATAGAAAATTGAACAGAGTTTTCACTACTTTTACATAAGTTGATGTTGAAAACAGAATTCAATTCCCAGAAAATTAATAATCAAGAATGAAAAATCTATAAAGACAATTTTGGGGGAAAATTGCTGAAAAGAATTGTTTCTAGGAACTTTCTTAAGAAGTTATGCTCTAGCAAAAAGAAAACTTAACCAAGAAGGAAGAACACGTACTATTCAACAATTGTGACTTCACCCAGCAGAAATCCTCAAAATACAGTTGTACAAACATTCTAGAAAACAATCAATTCAGCACAAGGCAAAAGAATAGAGGACACAAGGTAAGAGGATAATGGAGAAAAATTAATACAATAGAATAGGTAATACTATAGAAGAATGGAAACACAGGAAAGAAATCAATATTTACATGAACGTTCACAAAGAATAAACATGGCAATTAATAAATCAAAGAAATTCTGTATTTAATAGAAATAAATTATATTTTATTTGGGCTTTGATGAAATAGTTACACTGGAATAATCATAAATACTAAAGATTTATTGAGATAACATATTCTTTTGATTAGATTAAAAGTTTAAGGGAAGGAAACTGAAGTATAGAGTAACTCAATCTGTGCATGTTGTCTTAGTTTTCTATTACCAGTATAACAATTTACCACCAACGTGGTGACAAAAAAAAAAATTCTATTTGACAGTTCTATAGGTCAGAAGTTCCAATGGGCTTTATTTTCACATATCACAAAACCGAAACCAAATTATTGCTTTCTGAAGGTTCTGAGGATGAACTCACCTCCAAGCCTCTTTAGTCAGGTTTTGGGCCAATTGCAGCTCTTTGCAGTTGTAAGACCAATGTGTCTGTTTCTTTGTTGGTTGTCAGCTGGGAGGTGAGAGCACCCTTAGCTCCTAGAGATCTCTGTTCAGTGACGTATGATAGTACTAATGCTATTCTTTCTCTCAGCTGGCATAACTGCTTGTCGTTTTTCCTATTGTTGCTGTAACAAATATCACATATTTAGTGGCTTATAAAATACACCCATTTATTATTTTACAGTTCTTCAGATTTAGAAGCCCAGCACGAATATCACTGGGCTAAAAATCAGTGCTGACCAGGCTGCAGTTCCCCCCAGCAGCTGTGAAAGAGCATCCACGTTCTGGTCTTTCAATTTAGAAATCAAATCTTTATTTCTGAAAATGTTTTTATATGATTACTTTGATAATTTCTGTCTCCATGTTTTGTTCTTGTGGGTTTTTTTGATTTCTCATATTATATTATTTTGCTATTCTTTAATATCTAATTTATGAATTTTTAAACCTATACTATAATATTTTAACTTCTAAGAACTTTTATATTTATGCAAAAATTACTTTTTCTATCATCTTCATCTTTTTTATGAGATGAAATGCCATGTAATATAGAGATATGATTTGTAGTTTTCTTTCCCATTCTATTAAAACATCTCTGTTATTTATTTTATATTTGCTACTTTCGGTTACTGAATTTTATTTATAAGAAATATTCAAGTATTTATTTTGTTTTGTTGCCCACTAACAATTAAGAGAGAAACATAAAATGATTAACTTAAAGCTCTGTGTGCTGAATACAACTTGTGGACTAGTATACCTTACCATAAAATGATAGTTCTGTTACCAGGTTTCCATTGTTTCACTTTTAATTGTGTCGTTTAATTGGATTCAATATACTCATTTCACCTTCTGCTTTATATCTTTTGCTTCTTCCTGAGAGCATGCTCTACTTTTAAGGACACGTGATTTGATTGAGTACAATGATATAATTCAGGATAATCTCCCTTTTTAAAGTCTATAATTTTATTTTATCTGCAAAGTCCCTTTCTTATGTAATGTGTATATATGTATACATGCATATATGTATATGTGTCTATATATATATATAGTCACAGGTTCTAGAGATTAGGGCCAGGGAATCTTCTGTGTAAGGTTGTTTAGCTTCCTCAGAAAGTAAACTTCTTGTCTTCTACCTGTATTGTCTAAATCTGGTTGCTGGCATTTTGGTGGTTTAATAATAAAAAGAACTTCAGAATTTTAACTAATCTCTTTTATTTTTGCTTAATGTATAAGGCACATTGCATTTTACCTGTTATCTTTGATTTTGCACAATGTCATCCAATTTCTCAAACTTCTATCTTCCGTGTTTATAACTATCACGCTGTTCAGAGTTAGACTAGGCTTCCCAATGTCCAGTTGTTCTATAGATAAACCTTCAACAAAGTCACCTGTTGTCAGACAAGGGTATCCTACCTTAAAGCACACGTGGTACCTTCATCTTATGAGCCTTTTTAGGACTCCATGATTTAATTTTATGTACACACACACCATGAGAAAGAGAGAGTGAGAAAGAGAATTTGCTTTCTCTACTCTGCCAAAATATTTAACTCTCATTTGTCTTCTTTCCAGCTTCTGAAACACTTGTCCTCTGCTATCTTCTTTCCTTTGTACATTTCGCTTATCAATTAACGTAGTATTATTTTCTTTACCACTTTTTTGGAGGAGAAATAGAAGAAAGTGGCTATAATTAAATGTGTTCAAGAGTTTAACTGAAAGGGCTCACTGGTTTTCAAGATTTTAAAATTTTATTTCCATCAAATAGTACTACTGGTTTCACAAATTTGATGTTGAGTTACAGCTCTAAAAATCCTACATCTTTAAACTAAAAATGTTTTAAAACACAATTCTATAAAATTCTTTAAATGGTTGTTTAGATATATTTTAGTTTATATTCCTCCTGAAAATAATAGATACCTGTGTGTGTTTGATATGTTTTATTACATGCTTGCTGTGATTTTTAATGTCATTACATAACGGGGAATGAAAAAGGGCTATATAGCCTATTTCTTCTTGAAATACATTGAGATTTCCTTTGTGATGTTAAATTTGTTTAGTGCCTGTTTGAGAGTTGTACTTTATTATTATTATTGTTGTTGTTTTGCTTGCTGATTTCAAAACACAAATTCCTTAGCTCTTATTTACCTCACCTTGTTCTCCTGT
The DNA here is from genome assembly GCF_000164805.1 of Carlito syrichta. NCBI lineage: Eukaryota > Metazoa > Chordata > Mammalia > Primates > Tarsiidae > Carlito > Carlito syrichta. Next base: position 571,848 of record NW_007260563.1, on the reverse strand, counting down.
ACCATTTTCACTATCATTCTATTATTTGAGCTTAGTTCTGAACTTCTATGGATATGTTTTCTCACTGGTGTTTTATTCTTTTGCAGTTGTTGCTGTTGTTTATACATGCTTATTCAATATCTTTCAATGCATTAACTTAGAATAAATAAATCACATTTCATACTGCAAGTGTGTAGTTCAATGTTAGGAAACCATTAACATAATGTATCATACTTATAGAGTTAAAATGAAAAATTATATCATCTTTCCAGATGTATATCCCGTAACATAATAAAATATCATTTCTGCATTGGAATACTTCCACAAATATTCTTATTCCACCAAAAGTAGATTTTCTGCGGATCATCTTTATTCCACCCAAAGTAGATTTTGTGTAAATTATCTTCCAATGACTTGAATGTGTTAGCCTTTACTTCATCCTTGTGCTTAAAAAGTAATATTCTAGTGATAAAGTTCATTTGTTACTTTTTGCATATGGTCTTTTACTTCCAGCACCCAGCTCTATTGCTGTAATGTTGGATAAGCAAATGACTTTTCCTATTTTGTACTTGATCAGATAATCTCCTTTGATGCTTTTAAATTTTATTTTATCCCACTCATAAGTGAGAACACAAGGTATTCAGTTTCCTGTTTCTGTGTTAATATGCTCAGAATAATGGCTCTGACCTGCATTCACATTGTTGCAAATGACATATTTTGTTCTTTATAATGACTGCATTGTATGCCATAATGTATCTGTACCACATTTTTTTATGGGTACATACGGGCATAAAGATGGAAACAACGGACACTGAGGTCTCCTTAAGGGAGGGGAAAAAGAGAAGGGTAGAAAAACTACCTATTGGTTTAAAAATTGCCTGCAGATTGAATCCGACTGGCATGTCCACCACTGGCAACTAGTGGAGAAATAGCGTTTCATCTCTCTTTCTGAGCAAGGCAAAGAGTATGGACCCAGCTGCTTATACACCCTGAACCCAACAAGGAACTCTGTGTACATACAAGGACTAGAAAGCAACAGCAGACTCAGGATTTGGGGTACCTTACTCCTTGCCTTATTCCAGGCTTGGTCAAAATCAGAAGCTGTGCTCAATGAAGGAGAGGGGTAAATGATTCTAAGATGTTTTGTGTCAGTTCACCACTGCTTATCTGTGTGAGAACTATGGTCCCATGGTGGGAGGAGTTTTGGTCACGACACAGCAGGGGCAACCAGAGTTCAAATTAAATGAGGAACAAAATCCATCCACCAGCTGCCACTGTGGAGGCCAGTTCCCAGGCAAGAAAAAAAAACACAAAAAACATCTGCAAAGTGGATTGGAGTGGCACATCTGCAGCCAGCAACTAATGGAGAAATACACCAGCACCTTTTTTGTCAAACAAGACAGAAAGTAGAGACTCAGCTGCTGATATACTTTGCACCCAGGAAGGATCTCTTTGTATGCACAGAAACCAGAAAGCAATGGCAGCCATGAGAATCTGGGCACACCATCCCCCAACATGTGCGGACTAGTACAGAAACTGAAGTCCACCTGGTAAAAGAGTGAGGTGAGTGATTCTAAGATGAGTCGGTTTACTTCCAGCCATCAGTCAACACTTCCAGCCATCAGTCAACATAGCAGGGGCTGAAAACTGTTTTGACTGGTTTAGCAGTAGGAGAGAGACCACCTGATATTATGTTAACCTGCTATGGGGGTAGCAAGCAGCAGGAGTGAAAGCTTCTCCCTCTCTCACTGAGTGATGGAATTATAGAGAAGGAAAGGGATGTGTCACAAATGAGGAAAAATCAGCAGAAAATGCAGACAACTTTCAGGGTTCTAAAGAGACAGAACCCCCAAAAACAGCCATCAGAGCACAAACAATGAAAAACACCCAAAATGACCTGCTGCAAATGACAGTCATAGAAATCAGAGAGTAGATGGCAAAAATGAGCAGGAACCAAAAGAAACCAGAAGTTAAACTCAATGAAACTGTATAGGAAGTGAAGGCAAAGTTGACTAAATTTTAAAAGGCTTTTCTGAAATAATGGAATTAAGAACTCCATCCTTGAAATAAATAACAAAATAACAAGCATAAAGAACAGAATCAACCAAGCAGGGAATGAATTTCAGAGTTTGAAGATCAAACTATGGAAATTACCCAATCTGCTAAACAACAACAACAACAACAACAACAAAACTCAAAAGGAAGAAGCAAAGTCTCCAAGAGATGTGGGAATATGTCAAGAAGCCAAATCTATCTCTGATTGGTATATCTGAAGCAGAAAGGGAAACAGGGAACACTTTGGAACAAGTATGCCATGAGTTCATTCAAGAAAACTTTTTTCTTCTCACCAGAAATGTGACTATTCAAGCATAAGAGATTCAGAAAAACACTTCAAGTTGTCACATGAGAAGACCAACCCCAGACACATAATAGTCCATCTCCACAAAATAAGCATGTAATTAGGAAAATCCTAAATGAAGCAAGAGAAAAAGATCAGACTACCTACCGGGGAAGACTCATCAGAATTGCTCCAGACTTATCTGCAGAAACACTACAAGCCAGAAGAGACTGGGGTCCAATTTTGAGCATTCTTAAAGATATGGAATTCCAACCAAGAATTTCCTATCCTGCCATGCTAAGTTTTATCAGTGATGGAGAATTAAAATACTTCGCAGATATACAATCTCTAAGTTATTATGCCACCTCCAGACAAGTCCTTCAGGTGACACTGAAGAAGGTTTTGAATACAGAAGAAAAAAAAAAAACAGAAAAAGAAAGAAAAGAAAAATAAAAAGGTAATGCCCATCACAGCAGTACAGGCAAACACAGAGTTAACAGAGCACCCACTAAATAAAAACGTACACATATATAAATACAAAAGTTAAAAGAAAATGAAGGAACTCTCTAAGATCCCCATAGAAAGATAAACTCTTACAATTCAATAATCAACATGAATGTGAAAGGATTAAATGCACCACTGAAAAGTTATAGAGTGGTAAACTGGATTTAAAAAAGCATGATCCAACAATCTGCTCCCTCAAGAAAATCATCTCACTGCAAAAAACACTAACACACTCAAAGCTGGACAATGGAAAATGATCTTTCAGGTGAATGAAAAACAAAAGAAGGCAGGAATAGCTATACTGATATCAGATGAAGCAGTCTTCAAACCATTGAAAGTTAAAAAGGATACAGAAGGACACTACATAAGATAAAAGGTTCAGATCCACCAGTAAAAAATATTCATTCTAATCATATATGCACCCAGCACAGGAAAACCAGATTTTATAAAACAAATACTAAGTAAACTAAGAGAAGACATTGATTCTCACACAATCATTGCTAGATACCTAAATATTTCACTAACAGTTTTACATAGGTCATGGAGGAAAAAACCAAAAAGGAGATCTGGAAACTCAACTCAACACTTGACCAAATGGTCTTAATAGATGTCTACAGAACACTTCACCCAACAACTACAGAGTATACCTTCTACTCATCAGCACATGGAACATACTCCAAAATTGATCACATTCTCAGACAAAAACCAAACATAAACAAATTCCAAAAGATCAAAACACCATTCGTCTTCTCGATCACAGTGAAATAAAATTACCTATCACAACCAAGATTCCCTCAAAACATACAAAGAATTAGACACTAAAAACATGCTGCTGAACAACTTCTGGATAAACATGGAAACTGAGACAGAAATTAAAAGATTCATAAGAAAAAGGCACATCTTATCAGAAACTCTGGGACATCATGGAAGCAGTGTTAAGAGGAAAACTCATAGCATTGCACACACATCAAGAAAACAGAAAGATCACAAGTAAATACCTTGTCATCACACCTATGAGAGATGGAAAGGCAAGATCACCTAAATTCTAACTTCAGCTGAAGATTCCAGATCCCCAAGATAAAATCACAGTTTCAGGTAATAGAAGACAAACATATCAAGAACAAAACAAGAGAAAAATTTGTTTCATTGAAATCATTGAAATGATAAATAAGATTGATAGGTAGTCAGACATACTTTATATAAAGCGAAATTCCAAATTTAGAAAATTAGAAATGCAAAAGATGAAATCATAACTGACCGTGAAGAAATTCAATAAACATCAGAGATTACTAGTCACACCTGTATGCAAATACAATAAAAAACCTGAAGAAAATGGAAGACTATCTGACATCACACAACCTCACAAAGTTAAAACAGGAAGAAAGGGAAACTCTAAAGAGACCAATCCAGGAAGTCTGCTCAGTCATAAGAAATCTCCCCACCAAAGCACTGAACCAGATGGTATCCCAGCTGAATTCTATAAGACCTACAATGAGGAGCGGATACCAGTCTTATCAAAAGTATTCCAGGCAATCAAGAAAGATGGAATTTTCCCCAACTCATTTTATGAAGCTAACATCATACTGATGCTCAACCTTGGCAAAGACCCTACAAGGAGAGATAATTACAGGACAATCTCCTTGATGATCACAGATGCCAAAATTTTCAGAAAGATTCTACCAAATCAGATCCAACAACACTTCTCAAGGATCATCCACAAGACCAGGTGGGGTTCATTCCTATGAAGCAGGGCTGGTTCAATGTCTGCAAGACCATAAATGTAATTCAATAGATACAAAAACAAGAAACACATTATTATATTATTAGATGCAAAGAAAGCATTTGACAAAATTCAGCATCTCATCTTGATAAAAACTCTTGCATACTTATACTTAGAGGGAACATTTCTCAAAGCAGTAAGAGTTATCTATGATAAACTCACAGCCAACATTTTACTAAATGGGTAGAAGTTGGAAGCATTCCCATTAAGAATGGGAACAAGACAAGGATGCCCATTCTCACCCCTTCTCTGAACATAGTGCTGCAAGTTCTAACCAGAGCAATCAGGCAAGAGAAAGAAATCAGGTGTATCCAAAGAGAAAAAGAGGAAGTTAATCTATCCCTCTTTGTGGGCAATACGATTCCATACCTTGAAAACCTAAGGAAGTCCATCAAAAGTCTTCTTGCACTGATGAACAACTTTGGTAAAGTTCTGGGGTACAAAATCAATGTGAAAAATACAGTTGCATTTCTATAATCTGCAACAACACACTGATAACCAAATAAGAAGCACATTCCTATTCACAATAGCCATACACACACACACACACACACACACACACACACACACACACACACACAATGAAATACCTTGGCATCCACCTAGCTAGAGAAATGAAAGAACTTTACAACAAGAACTACAAAGCACTGCTCAGAGAAATAAAAAATGCCACAAACAAATGAAAACACATTCCTTGTTCATGAACTGGAATAATTAATAATGTCAAGGTGCCCATCCTACCCAAGGCAATCTACATATTCAATGCAAAACCTATCAAATTGCCAATATCATTTTTCTTAGACCTGGAAATGACAATATAGAAATTAATATAGAAACAGAAAAGAGTGCACGTAGTCAAAACAATCCTCAGCAAAAGAAACAAAGCAAGTGGTATCACACTTCTAGACTCTAAACTATTACAAGGCTACAGTAACTAAAACAGCCTGTTATTTGTCAAAGAATAAACACATAGACAAGGAAGCAGAACAGAGATTCCAGAAGCAAAAACACAGTCTCTCAACCAACTCATCTTTGATAAAGCCACCAATAATAATCATGGGGGAAAGGAGTTTATATTTAGCAAATGGTGCTAGAAAAACTGGCTGATCACATGCAGAAGAATGAAACTGTACCCCTACCTATCATCATATACAAAAATCAATTCAAAATGGATCATATACCTGAACACAAAGCCTTATACTATAAAAAATCTAGAAGAAAATTTAGGAAACACCCTTATGCTCATCAGAGTAGGCAATTAATTTTTTTACAAAGTTCTCAAAAACAAATGCCATAAATACTAAGATAAACAAGTGGTGACTCATCAAACTGAAAAACTGAAAGACCTCTGTACAACAAAAGAAACATTAGGAAACTAAAACAATCCACAAAATGTGAGATAATATTTGCAAATTATGCTTCTGCAAAAGGCCTAACATCCAGAATCAACAAGGAATTCAAATGAAGTGAAAGGGAAAAAAAAACAAAGAACCCTATTTAAAAGTGAGCAAAGGACATTAACAGATATTTTTTTTTAATTTCTTTTTATTTATTTTTTTTAACAGATACTTCTCAAAAGAAGACATAAAAACAGCCAACAGACACATGAAAAAATGCTCAGTCACTAATCATCAGAGAAATGTAAATAAAAACTACAATGAGATGCTACCTAACTGGTAAAGATGGCTGTCTTTAATAAGTGAGAAAACAACAGGTGCTGGCACAGGTGTGGTGAAAAGAGACTATCTCTACACTGTTGGTGTGAGTGAAAACTAGTTTGACCTGTATGGAAGGCAGTGTGATGATTCCTAAAAGAACTAAATATTACTCTTCCATATGATCTAGCAATCTCTCTCCTGGTAATATACCCAGAGGAACATAAAGTGTTCTACAAAAAGACACCTGCACACACATGTTTATTGCCACACTATTCACAATAGCAAATGCACAGAACCAATCCTACTGCCCATCAAAAGCAGACTGGATAAAGAAATTGTGGTACATAAACATGATGGATTATTATGCAGCCATAAAGAAGAACAAAATTATGGATTTTGCAACAAAATGAATGGAGTTGGAGATCATCATAGTAAGTGATCTATCACAGAAACAAAGACCTGAATATCACATGTTCTCACTCGTAAATGAACCCTCAATAATAATCACAAGAACACAGGGCAGAGGTCAACAGTCACTGGGCACTGTTAATGGAGGGAGGGAAGGATGAAGGAAAGAGGGTGGGGCCATGTGATCAACACATAGAGTATCAGATCCACTACCAGGGGAGGAGAGCCAGTTGGAAGCCCAATCTTCACCTGCATGCAGCCTACCTGTTTAGTTAATCCTCACTTGTACCCTACATCTCTATATTAAAATAAAATAATAAAATAATATGGAGTCTTACTCTGTTGTCCAGACTAGAGTGCAGCGGTGTGATCACAGTGACCACAACCTCAACCTGCTAGACTCAGGCAATCTGTCTTTCTCAGAGTTCCAAGCAGGTGGGACTACAGGTGGGTGCCATCACACACGCCCAGTCAGTTGTTGTTGTTGTTGCTGTTGTTGTTGTAGAGACAAAGTCTATCCATGTTGGCCAAGCTGGTATCAAACTCCTGGATTCAGGAAATCCTGTCACCCTGGCCCCCCAAAGTACTCGGATTACAGTCATGCGTCACCACACCTGGCATTACTATATTACTATTTCTGCCAATGTATTTCCTATCACTAATGACTTATACCAATCTTTGTATCTCTGCATTTTTTCTTAATGTCTTTTTCTAGAACAATTATGTTTCTAGTTTTATTTATGTGCAGTCTGATAATCTATTTATTGATTGATATCGATCTATCTATCTACCTATCTATCTACCTATCTATCTACCTATCTATCCATCTCTACTTATGGAAATAGTCTCTGGGTGATATTGAAAATTGGTACCTGATATATTTTCATCTGGATGAGACTATGAGGAAGAAAATATAAAATCCTCAGGTGAGTATCTTCTGGTCTAGGTTCCCTCACTCTCTGTGTTTTGACACCTTAGCTAACAACCACACCCAGGAGATCTTGTTCATTAGGGCATTTCCTGTCACACCACTCCCAACTATGATCTTTTGTAAAGAGCTGCCTCTTTTGGTTTCAAAGTCACCAAACATATAGTGGAGAGTTGAATTCTCCAGGCCTGGTGCATCTACCAATGCCTCTTGTTAGCTGTTCTCTTCTTCAGCCAAGCCCAATATCATGATAGTTTACCCTCAATTTTTGAGCTAAACCGTCTTGGATTTTTTTTTGTTGTTGTTTTAAAGCAGAATTTATTGAGAGGACAGAAAAGCTCCCACAGTGGGAGAGGATCCGAGGGGGTTGTCCTTGTTTTTTATATTTGTTTTACTTTTTCTATTTTTTCTCTCTTCTGCAACAGCGAGAGAGTTTAAAATATTATTAAAAAAACAATATGAAGAGAAAAAAAAGCAGCTAGGAATTATTATCTCAGTCTATCCTGTTCCCTTAGTACTTCACACTTTTCTGCACTAGACTGCAAGTGTTTCGAACCCTGGGTCCCAACCAAATCATGTTCTCCAAAAATTTCTTAAGTTTATTATTGCTTTTATTTTTTATTATTGTTTTACATGTTTCACTTTTAGGATTAGTCAATCTATTTTCATTAGTGAATTTGGGCATGAGCGACATCACTGCTTGTTACCCAGCTTATTAGAGGTCAAGAGTCTATTTTTGAACTAAAAAAGGAAAATCTCATTTTTATGTTATTTTTTTAGGTACAAATGATTAAATTTACTTTAAAAACCTTAATATGAGAATGATTTTATTATGCATTTTTAATTTGCCTATTTACTATTTTGGTCTTCAAGGTTATGTACCATAGTCAAGGCACTCTTCCTATTTTAACAAAAATAATTCCATATTAGCCTATTTTTGTCATGAATTATATACACATTGAATGAATGATGTATTACATAATAAATGGTCCAAATAATGGCTTGATTCTTTGCTCAATGACCTATAGCTTATGAAACAGAATCCTTGAATTCTGGATTTGATTCTTATAGAATTAAATATATTATGTCTCACTGTAAAAGAAATGCCTTTGACATACAACTGAGGACATTTTTATAATTTAAATGATTACCGTGTTTTTTTCTTATTTAATGGCTGTATATCAAAGCATGTATAACTTTTAAGACTTTTACTTTTTTTTTTTTTTGTCAGAATCTCACTGGGTCACCCAGGCTGGAGTACAGTGGCACACTCACAGCCACCACAGCCTCAGCCTGCTGGGTTCAGGCGTTCCTTCTGCCTCAACTTTCCATGTAGCTGGAAAGACAGATGTGCGCCACTACGCCCAGCTAAGTTTTTGACTTATTGTAGAGACGAAGTCTTGCCAAGTTGCCCAGACTTGGTCTCGAATCCCTGGGCTCATGCAATCCTCTCACCTCTGCCTCTCAAAGAGCTGGGATTACAGATGTGAGCCACTGTGCCCACCAATTTTTCTTCTTCTTTTTCTTTTGAGTTGGAGTCGTACTCTGTCACCTGGTCTGGAGTGCAGTGGCACACTCACGGCCACCACAACCTCGACCTGCTGGGTTTGGGTGATCCTTTTGCCTCAGCCTTCCAAGTAGCTGGAACTACAGGCATGTGCCACCATGCCTGTCTAATTTTTTGATTTATTGTAAAGTGAGGTCTTAACAAGTTGCCCAGACTGCTGTCGAACCTGTGAGCTCAGGCAGTTCTCTCACCTCGGGCTCCCAAAGTGCCCAGCCAAAATTTTAAATTAACAGACAATAATTGTATATACCTTTGTTTTAAACAAGAAGTCACTCACTGAGTAACCACAGCTTTCCCTGATCATCTTTCCAATTGGATCCTCACAAACCCAGTGTCAACCTTTCAGATTTATTTTATTCTTTAGCACTTATTACTTTTTAACATATTCTATGTTTGATGCATTTATTATATTTTGTTATAGGTTTCTTTCCAGTAGACTGTGAGCTCTATGAGGTCAGAGTTTTCTTGATTTCTTTGTTCACTGTTTTATTACCAGCTCCTATATCAGTGCTCAAACACTCAAGAAGTGTTTGCTCTTTTAAATCTTGAATAAATAAATATATTATCTACAAACACATTAACCATACAAGCTATAGGGTAACATTATAATGAGGTTTAATATAATGATATATACTGTATAATATTTAAGACTTCTACTGGCCAGGACTTGGACATTGTTATAAGATTGACTGAAATAGTTTTTCTTTTTTCTTTTTTAGGTGAAAGAGGGCACTTTGAGTTAAATTCACAGACAATTTTTTACCTGACAAAAACAATACATGAGAATGTGTGTTGCAAAGTCATATATTTAACTATAAATGATCTTTCAAATCCCACACATACATTTTTGTCCTAACATACTTCTATCTTTTGTCAAGTAACATTTAAATTAGAAAATGAATCTATGTTCCTATTTAGTTATTTCCACCCTCAACTATTTCTTTAAACTTCTAGGGACTTTCTTTGGAATCTTTGTGTTTGTTTTAACTGTGTGGCAGGAATTTTATGGCGTAGTGAGGTGAAGCAGAAAAAAGTGAGATGGACATTATGGTTGCTTGGGAATAAATACTCACCAAAGACTAAATGGCTTAAAATTTTGGCTTGCATATTTCTCAAGCATTTTCTGATGCATTTAATTCATCTGAGAAAGCATTGAAAACAAATGAAACTGGCACATGTGGGCCTAAAATGTATTTGAATTTTGGGATGTAATCCGTGATCTCTTGAGCTTCCAGTATTTGAATATACTTATTATATAAAAATATTTCAATCATACTGAGATATGCATTTTTAGCATAATATAACAAATGCCCACCACCAAAGCTAAACAAATGTTAAAAATTTATCAGGTTTATTTTATATCTTGTTATTAACAATGAATCATAGGGAGGGTGAAAATCTGTTTGTCTTCCTTTACTTATCCTCTCTGTCAGAGATAAGCATTATATTGAGATCAGCATAGTTTCTACTTTCCCAGTGTTTTTAAAATATAATTTATTTATAAAAGTTTTGCATATGTTTAATAAATTGCATATATGGTTTCATAATATATGCATTGTTCTGAAAAAAATTCTCATGATATGTTATATGATTTGCTAATCAGTTTTAGACTAAACTTCAGTGTGTCATTCTCTATTTTTTGTTCCCTTTGTTATGTTCTTTTTATCAAAATTAGCCACAGTTCACTCCAGTTCTTTCCCTGACATTAGAAGACAAGCCAGATGAGATTATAGAGAGGAGGAGAGAGGGAGAGGAGAGAAAACTTTCCCTTTCTTTTTACAGAAGGGCCTGTATCCGAACTCAGATTCCCAGGGATCAGTGGATATTTTTTCCTTATAGTCAGGAAGGATTGTGACCTCCCAATGGCCTAGAACACTAGGTCATAGGCAAAGGGAATTAATGAGTCATTCATATAAATAACTGGACCCCAAATCTAGACCACCTTATTCATAAACAAGATATTTGTCCCTGTATTAAAAGATGCCTGATAAGTTAGAAAAAGAATAGTGAAAAGAAGAAGGGGTTACTCTCCAGAACAGAGCTCCTGGGCCATCATCACCTAACAGTCAGATAAAGGGAAGATGAGGTAATCCTGACATCTTTTCATTGTTAATCCTTGTCTTAGGTTTATTTCCCAGTAAATATGTCTCTAAATTCATACCATAGTGATGATATACAGTTTATTCCTAGTTCTGTTTTACAGTAGCTAATGGTTTGTTTTCAAAATAGTAATTTTTGTAACATGATAGCTTGCAACCAGGTGAGAAAAACTGTATTAATTCCTGGTAGTAACTTTTTGGCAATGACTTAAGGGATCAATAAGGGGAACCAGATAAGAAAACTATTCTCGGTGGGAGTAAAAATAACCTCTTAGGAGGAGGATTGATAATTAGGATCAACTAGGGATACAAATGGGGGAGAAACACCTGGGGATCTGAGCAGATAATTGGAAGAGCTGGGGATTGAGAAACTCTGGTGTCCGTCTCAAGAGCACCCCTGAGAGGACAATTTCAGATGAAGAGCAACTGCTAAATGGTGACTGTGCTATGGGAGCATGAACCAACACAGCTCCTGAACAGGCAATCACCACGTTGCCTTGTTGCCTTCTTGAAGATACTGGAAAAGTCCAAACTCGTTTCTGCCTGTCAGCTACCGGTCTATTAACTAATCTTTTCCTAGGTCTTTGCGTGACATACTGATTCTCAAACTTTATATCTTAACTCACATGTCACATATTAAGAGCAGCTTGCATTGACCACCTTGTCGAAAATGATGTCCCTCAGTTACGAACTGGTAGATCTTGTTAATCTACTCCAAAGCATTCATCAAAATCTGAGATTATTTTGATTACCTTGGATTGATTATTTATTTATTTACGTTACTACTTTTATGGACTATCATTCCCTGTTCACTGCAGTTATTATTGGAATCATTGTTTTACTCACAGCTACTCACTGTACTTTCACCCCATTCTGCCTTATACTACCCCCTCTTTTTTGTAGGAAACATTTAGAAAGTCCTCTTAACTGTCCTAACATAAAATGTATGTCTTTGCTCAATTTCAAAAGAGTCAACACATGCTCATATTATAACATAAAAGATAAATCAAGGAAAAGCATTTAATAATAAGTCATGTATTTTAATGCATGCATACATTCCATTTTTTCACAATAGAACACAATAAGCATTCCTGAACCTAATTAAAAATCACCAGAGTTACAATACCTGTATTATACCAGCATCACAAACACTGATTCAGCTGTGCTCTGTTGGAAGCTCAGATATTTTGGTAGCACGACAGTAAATGATACATGACAAAGCTCTAATCAGAGAACAATTATTCTTCAGTTTATTTGGTAGCTCCACTTCCCAAAAAAACCCTATAAAACATAACACGTGGGGTTTTATTATTAAATTTAATTGATATTCTATAAAAGTAAAGAGCACAAATCTTGTGTCTACATTCTGGTGGAATTTTACCTGTGTATACATTTGTTTATTCACTCCACCAGGAAACGATATGAACCAGTTGACAAACTCCAGCTGCCTCATGACTTTTGGGAGACCTCACTACTCAAAATGTAACCACTGTTATAATTCCTAACACCATAGATTTGTTGTGTCTATAATCTTTTGTATATGACTTATTAGTTCATCATTCTACCTATGTGATTTATTCATTGTTTTCTTTTTTTCAAAATAAATGTTATTGTGTATACTCAAGGTATACACAACTGATGTTATAAGTTTACATATGCAGTAAAATAGCTACAGTAGTGGAACAAATTAAAATATCTATCATCTTGCATAGTCACCCATTCCCCCCTCCTGGTGGTGAGAGCTGCCATAATGTACTCATTCAGCAAAAATCCTGAACATACACCATTATTAACTATAGTAACCATGTTGCATATTGGATTTTTATTTTGTACATCCTACATATTTGTTATATCCTTTGACCTACATCTCTCCCTTTTCTCCCTCCTACCCTGACCCTGATAACCACTGTTTTATTCTCTATATATTTGACTTTTTTTTTTTTAAGATTCCATATATAAATGAGATCATGAAATTTTTTTTTCCATGTCTGGCTTATTTCACTTAGTATGTCCCCCAGTTTCATTCAAGTTGTAGCAAATGGCAAGACCTCCACCTTTTTAAAGGCTAAATAGTATTTCATTGTATATATATTATGTACCACAGTTTTTTTATCCATCAGTTCATTGATGGAAACCTACGTTGTTTCTATATCTTGGCTATTGTGAATAAGGCTGCAGTGAACATGTGACTGCAGGTATCTTTATGAAGTGGCAATTTCTGAGTAGTTATATTTTGAAATTTTTGTTATTGTATTATATTACCACAACATGCTGACTTGTTGATAGATATTTTGACTTGTTTTAATTTTTGACTTCTAAACATAATCCTACATTGAACATTTTTATATATGTCTTTCGGAAGATGTAAACATTCATCTATTTTGTCTGAATGGAAAATTCTGGTTTGTAGGATACGAGTATGCATAATTTTAGAAGATATTTTAAACATCTTAAACAGATCATTTTAGAAGATGCCAAAGTGGTTTCCAAAATGCCTGTGCTAATTTATGTTCCCACAGAGTAAGATGTAAGAGATACTATTCGTTCAATAGTCTAGATGGCATTTGGTATTCTCAGACTTTTACTAATTATAGCTGTTTTGATGGAGTATACCAGTAGCTAACCGAGTTTTATTTACTCATTTGAAATATTTTTTTACCAGCCTTGGCTTGCCTTTTCAATTTCTTAATATTATCACTTAATGAACTTGGTTCTTAATTTTAATGAAGTCTAAATCAACTTTTAAATGTGTCATGCTTCTTTATGTAACACAATTGTAGGTATTTTTTGGTGTACCCCACAGTCATGAAGATATTATCACATGTTGATATAGAAGCAATATTATTTACATTTATAATTTACCATAACTTAATTGTACTGTGCTGCATGCTATGGGGTCAAATGCAATTTTTATGTGAGTATTTCAATATTGACATAGTAACATTTATGGTAAAGTCTATTCTTTTCATGTAGAATAGACTCTCCATTCTGTTGTAGGTCTCCTGTAGGACTACTATCACATTCATAATTTGAGTATGTTTGAAATATAGAACAAGATACACAACTGATAATCAAATAATGTAGAAAAATCTAATTATACAGCACATATTAAAAAATGAAAAAGACAGAAACCAAACACATGGACTAACTTACAGGTGGTACAATTAGAAAATAAATGTGAGATAGCAGATTTAAACTCAACCATACTGATAATTGCAATACACATAAAGGTAGACATTGCCAGATTAAATAAAGAAAGGAAAGATCCAGTCACAGGTTGGCTACAAGGAACTCATTCTAAATGTTAAAGGTATAGATTAAAAAGTGAAATTAGACATATAAATTCTGGTCAAAAGATAGCTGGAATGTTTCCATTTATATCAAAGTAAAAGACATGGAGGACATTCCACAATGACAAGTGGACATATTCATCAAGAGAAACAAAATCTGAACAACTAAGAGAACACTAAGCAATAGACATTTAAAAATGTCACCAAATGTGCCGGGTATGGTGACTCACAACTCTAATCATTGTGCTTTGGAAGGCTAAGGTTGGGTTCCCCAATTCCAGAAGTTTAAGACCACCATGAACTATGATTGTGCCACTGCACTGCAGCCTGGTAACAAAGAAACACCCTGCTCTTAAAAGATAAATAAATAAAAATAAAGTCATCAAATGAAGCGTGGCTTAGATAAAGAATTAACATAAACTGTTATAGACAGAATATTCACATTGCATCATTTTGTTACTGTTATTTATTCATTTGAAATTTATTTATTCATTTGAAATCTTATGTTTGGAAAGCATTTGTATCAGTCATAGTCCCAACAGTTAGCAGATTGTGTGGTTACTAAGGAAAGTTTATTTTCTTTATCTTTTTTTCTTTTTTTTTTTTTTTTTTTGAGTTGGAGTCTCACTCAGTCGCCCAGGTTGGAGTGCAGTGACCGCTTCTGGCCACCGCATCCTTGACCTACTGGGCTCTGGCGATCCTTCCGCCTCAGTCTTCTAAGTAACTGGAATTACAGGTGCGTGCTACCACGCCCAGCAAATTTTTTGAATTATTGTAGCGATGAGGTCTTGCCAAATTGCCCAGGTGGGTCTCGAACCCGCGGGCCAAGGCAATCCACTCACCTCAGCCTCCCAAAGCGCGGGATTACAGACTGAGCCACCGAGCCAGGCTGAAAAGTTTATTTTCAAAAAGTACAGATTACAAATGTTAAGTAGGTAAACAAAAAGAGACAGCGGGTAACTGAAGTTAGAAGTTGTTACTTCTGCCGGGCTCGGTGGCTCAGCCTGTAATCCCGCGCCTTTGGGAGGCTGAGGTGAGTGGATTGCCTGAGCCTGCGGGTTCAAGACCTGCTGGGCAGCGAGACCTCATCTCTACAATAAATCAAAAAATCAGCCGGGCGTGGTAGCACATGCCTGTAATTCCAGCTACTTGGAAGACTGAGGCGGAAGGATCGCCAGAGTCCAGCAGGCGAGGTTGTTGTGGCCGGGAGCGGCCACTGCATTCCAGTCTGGGCGACAGAGTGAGACTCCAACCAAAAAAAAAAAAAAAAAAAAAAAGAAGTTGTTACTTCTCTTAGGTGCAAGATACGAGGACAGGGAGGAGGTACTGGGAATCCAGGGAACACCATGGTGAGATCTCACAAAGAGGAGTATTGATATTTTGTTAATTCAACAAGCTCAAGGTGACAACTCAAAAAGGTAGCTAGAGGTAGATATACCTTTACCCCACTTTTCATCCTCCCCTCACTTTATACCCTTTCCATTTTCCTTCCTGGGTTCCCCATCTATCAAAACCTGATCACATAGACTAAATTAGTGTTTCCATCAGAGAGCAAGGCAAAGAAGGAAGATGATTGCATCTGTTGAGAGAAGTAAGAAACTCACAGCATAGTGCTCACGAGGAGAGAAAAACATTTTTTAACAAACTGATTACAAGCTCTGTGTTATAGACTGAAATGTCCCTCAGAAATTCGTGTGTTGAAGTTCCTAACCCCAGTATCTCACAATGTGATTTTTTTTGGAAATAGAATCATTGTAAACATAATTACTTCAGATAAGGTCATATAGGAGTAGTGTGTAACTATGATCCAATATGACTGATGTCCTTTCTAAAAAAGGGATTTTGGACAAGGACACAGAAACAGGGAGAATACCATGTAAAGATTGGTTTCTTCTGTTACAAGCTCACAACTATGAGCAATGAGAGGAGAGACCTGGTCCAGATTCTTCCCTAGCATCTTAGAGGAACCTTGATCCTTCTGGTACCTTGATCTTGGACCAGGATTTAAAGTTCAACATATTTTCAAAAAAATGTTTAATTATTTAAAAACTTCAGTACAACACAGAAAATAAAAATATGTGATAATTGGAACACATGGTATTGTGCCATTAAACATTATTTACAAATTATGGATTGGAAGATCTTTAAACATGAAACTGGATACAATGATGGTTAGTGGTACGTGTCAATGTGGCTAGATTAGTACCCAGTTATTTTAAGAAACATTAATCAAAGATGTTCCTGTGAGGTTATTTCATAGAGATGAAGAAAGGAAGACGGAATAACTATGGATCATTAACTACTATGATTGGTTGGCTTTAATGAAAGAAATTGTACTCAATAATGTAGGTGGGCTTCATCTAATCAATTATAACCCTTAAGAGCAAAAACAGATTTCCCAGGAAGGAAATTTTCTGCTTCAAAACTGCAGCATCAACTTCTTCCTGAGTTTCCAGCAAGATTTGGATTTGCAATTCCCCACAATCATGTAAGCCAATTCATAAACTTATAAACACATGTGTGCATGTGTGTTCGCACACTGCTGTACACAAATATTCTGTTTCTTCAAATAGCTCTAAGTAATACACATGTTTCCTATTCTGTTTCTCTGGAGAGTCCTAATGATACAACTGTCCCTCATCCCTTTTGAGGGCACAGATTCATCTTTAATCTCTTTAATCTTTGAAACTTAATTCATGTTATAATCAAGCCACCTGACTATCTTTTCATTTTGCTTTGAATTTCTTATACTGTCGATCTCCTTATGTATTTCTGCTTTCAGAATTCTCTCCCACTCTACCTTTCTCTCTCCCTGTCCCCCTCTTGTCTCACATTCAGCAGCAGAAGGAACTCATAACCAACTCAGTCTTTCTCATTTTCCCCTGAGTTCAGAGCATTAGTTCTTAGAAGTGAGTGTATGAAGAGTGGAACTAAATAACTCCTGCTGTTTTCTGTCACATTTTCTATCAAGTTAAGATAGGGCAAGGACTCATGAATTAAAACAATTTCTAATTTACAGGAAGAACACAGAATTGGGTCATAGGAGTTTTCTAAGCTTTTCCTAAAAGTGATTTTATATAAACTTCCAGATAATCCTCACAATATGGAATGCCTCATGATGAAATGAGATATTACATTTTGACTATGATTGGAGGTGGTCAGTCATAAAAAGGGCACTCTTCTGGACTGATGTCATTTTAATTAAAGAAGAAAAGTTATGGAAATAAGTACTTACAAGATGTAGCACAGAAACAAAGAACTGAATACCACATGTTCTCAATCATAAGTGAACCCTGAGTATTTATTATAATATTACATCAATGGGATTGGTAGCAGCAGGAAACTGCCAGGGAAGGGAGACAGTGGGAAGCACATGACATTAATAATGGTACCTGATCCCGAACCAGGTGAAGTGAGGACCAATGGGAAGCCCAAACTTCACCCATATGATGACCACTTATCTACCTAACCCTGAATTGTACCTCATATCTTTAAAATTAAAAAACAAAAAAGGCTGAATCATTGCAATATGCTAGAGGCAACACTGGAAATAAATGTAAACAATGTGGTTTCCCTTTTTCACCAGAAGTCCAGATTTCTGAAAATAGGTTTAAAGACATTTGTAACAGAAACTTTCTCAACACAGTCCTGGGCTTGGTTTGTTTTTTTGAGTCAGAGTCTTACTCTGTCACCCAGGCTGAAGTGCAGTGGTGAGATCATGACTCATTGCAGTTTCAAACTCCTGGGCTCAGGTGATCTTTTTGCCTTAGCTTCCTGGATAGCTGGCACTAGGAGTGTGTGCCACCATTCCTGGCTAATATTTTGATTTTTTTTTGTGGTGATGAAGTCTCCCTATGCTGCCTAGCCTAGTCTCAAACTCCTGGACTCAAGCTATCTTCCTGCCTCCGCTTCCCAAAGTGCTGGGATTATAGGCATGAGCCACTGCACCTGGACGATTGTTTTTATAGAAGTTAAAATAATTCTTATTTTCAATGCATATATTAATATTAAGATCTTATTTATTTAAGATGTCTTAACTAAATTAAGTGTAAAAATGTACTACATTTCCAATTCAACTGTAAATAACTACACATATCTGTTTTGTATGTGTTATGTTATGTATCTCTTATGTATCATGAACGAATTATTCCAGTTTCTTAGAAGTAAAATAATTGAATAGGAGAGAGATTTCTGTGAAAATATCCTTAATTAACATTTTTGTCAGCTATTATTCTTCATTACATTTTCTAATCAAAGAGTTATGCAAGCAAAATGTTTTGATAATTGTGGCTCAAATTTCTTGTAAGCAATTATATATATCTCTCAATTTCAGTCACTCTGTATATATTTTTTAAAGGCCCTTTAAACCAAAGCACACATTTTGTTTATGAAGACTCCTAGTAATGCCACCTTTGTTTATTTATTCAATTTGATCTTTCTATTTGTTAATTGGTTGCTTGATTTTATTTCTCATACATATCTCAATTTTTGCTCTTTCTTTAATTTTATAATTATTATAATTATTGGACAGTTCTCTAGAATATCTGGTAGAATAAGCTTCATCATGTAAAATATTCTGTGAAATTGTAGTACCAAGTGGCAGTATGTTTTAATCTCTTCAAAAATTAATTCACAAACTAGTCACTATATTTTCCCTTCAGAATCTCTTCATAATGTAAGTGTTGGTTTCAGGCAGATGTATGTATCACTATTCTCTCTTTTTACCATTTATAGGTTTGACACCACCTTCTATAGCTCTAAAATTGTTGGCGGTGATATTTCTAATTGATCCTCATTTTTCCCTTTAAATGATGTACTCATTTAAAATCATGATTTACTCTATTTCTGTGCATGTCTGTATATATATTTACACATGTGTATATGTGTATATATATATGTGTATGTATGAATGTATATAGTAACTCACAGGGATTCTACATTCTATGTGAATGTCTTGATCTGTTTCAAAGATCTGGTACAAAGTTGCAAGAGACCGATCTCAATATTTTCTAAGCACATCCTTCTCCTCGGGCCCTTTCTTTAGCAACTCTAAAATGTTTCTTCCTTAAGTCTGCATTGAATTTCTTGCTTTCTTTCTTGTTTTGTAGACAGTGTTGCTCATATCACAGATATGTTATCTTTCCTGTGATATTATTGATTGTTCTTTTGCTTTCTTTTCATTCCCAACTCCCAACTACCACTTCAAGTTTCTAGTGTCACATTTTATTTTAATCTTGAAAACTTGTGATTTTCCTCTTCCATACATATAATTCAAGAGAGGATTGCAATATAGAGCAAATTCTCAAAATGTATCTGATCAGATTCTTAATAAATGAATGTGATAGCAAAGTTACCATCAGCTGTAAGTTTTATAAAATGTCATCACTGTTGATTAGATAGGGTAGCCAGTCATCATTATTTATTTCAATGCCAGGACATTTCCTGTGGTAGAAAAACCTTTTCACACAGAATTACTGTAATCTTCTCCAGAAAGCAAACTAAAGTAAACCATCTTAGTAAAACACATATTTTTTGGGGGAAAGATTATCCACTTTTCTGTAAGATAACATGATATTCTTTTTTATATAATGATACAGTCAATGAGCACTCCCATAGTTATTGTACAGTCTCACTAAAGCTTGTGATATTTCCAATACTTGTGTAGAATACTTACAAATCAATCCTTTTCAACAGCAAGATATTTCTTTCTTTCAGGAGAGTGATAGATCAGAGCCGAAAGAGAAGTACGTGTTGAAGTAATCCAAGGAAAACACAGACCTTGGGAAAAAGTCAATGCATTTGAAAAAAGAAAATGCACAGAACTTACAGTAAAACATATGCAAGCCAATACCAGCGGTGTTGCTGCACTGAAAGCTCGTGTAACTGCAACCGATAACTGATATTCCTCTCTAGAGTTATCTGTTCTAACTGCATTGTTTCTTAGTACCATAAGCACTCTCAGTGTTTTGTTTGTATCTTTTCTCCTAGCCTTTGTTCACAATTCATCTGGTAACTGGACTCCAGCTATGTAGAAAGGAGGTCTAAACAGAGGACAGAGCATTATATGGAAAGAACACCTGCTTCATATTCTTCTGCAAGGCAGAGGATTCACTGTCTGATTACCTGTTTGATTTCAGTTGCCCATTTAAACCCAGAATAGTCAATAGTTCATACGGTTCTAGTACAAAGGACCAGTTTGGCTGACTTTCCCTGTTACCATAGCCAAAGCTTAAAAGATACATTTTGGGGTCATTGCCAGACCATCGCCAGCATTGCCAGGCCATTGTAGCCAGTGCCTTGCTAAACTATGGTGTGGCCATGTGCTTTTCGAGCTATGGTCAGGTCATGTTTTCTTAAGCTTTGGTCTCCCCTCCCCTTCCTTGGGGAGGTGAGTCACCTCTTTTTCTCTTTCTCTAATTTACTTTCTAAATGAACTATAGTTTATCATCTGAAAAAATAAAAGCTACATTTTTGGAAAATTGGTGTTGAATCTCCTATGCTTAAACATTTCACAAGCCTTTCTTAAAATATTCATGTTCGTCTTTTTGCTTTTTCCTCCCACTCCCCGCATCCATCTTTTTACTTTTCTAACTGCTTATCCTTGAAGGAAAGCCCTAGGAACAAGAAATTCACCTTTGTTATTTATTTTGATTTTGATGTAGTGAACATTTCTGAAACTTTACTAAAATGCTGTAACCTATTACAGAGGCTTTGAGTATTTTTCTTATTCACTTGTGCCAGATGGCCTTTGATTTTAACTCTGTTTGATGGGGGAAGTAACTCAGGGAGTATGGAGTATATTTGTTAAATGGTATTTTAATATTACACAAAAATTCTTGGTATTCAGAGTACCATATTTATTTGTTATCTCAAAATACCTCACAAGCCAATTATACTGTTTTATTATTGTACATTTTCACCAACATTCATTCTTCTAGGATTCTTATTTATAGATAATAGAACCCACTCTATTCTAGCAGTTGAGGATTTATTATGGATATTAATTTTGTTACAGACTCACCAGGAAATAAGAGAACTAGGCAGGAATTCTGTACACTCAGGAACTACACACAAGGAAAGAAAGAAATTACGAAAATACAATTTTTTGAACTAACATATGCAGACACTGTTCTAGTGGACTTCCATTTGTCATCTTAAACAATGAGGGAATAAGCCCAATAATCTAGCTTCTGCTATTCGTGATAACCAAAAGTGTTCACCGTCAGGCTTGCTAATGATATGGTCTCAAGTGGTCAATTACTATCTCACTTTGCTCATTTCCTGTTTTCTTTTTTTTTCTTTATTTTCTTTCCTACTGTGTGTGTGTGTGTGTGTGTGTGTGTGTATTGGAGTCTCACTCTGTCACCCAGGCTGGAGTCTAGTGGCATGATCACAGCTCACTGCAGTCTCAAACTCCTGGGCTCAAGCAATCCTCCCTTCTCAGTCAGTCTACTGAGTAGCTGGAACTATAGGTGGATGCTACCATGACCAGCTGATTTTTTGTAGAGATGTAGTAGCCTTGTTATGTTGCTCGGGCTGGTGTCAAACTCCTGGGCTCAAGTAATCCTCCCACCTTGGCCTCCCAAATTGCCGTGATTAGAGGCGCCAGCCAACACAATGGGCTTCATTTCCATTTTTGAGTCTCATAGACAGTTGATTGGCATATAAAAGGCATATAACAACTTATCTGACAGCAAACTTAAAAAACTGCACATTTTAGGTCTCAAGACTCTTTAATATAGTACAATCTGTAAAAGGACATCGAAAACAGTGATAAGTGTGACTTCCCCAGTCACATATACAGATATCAGCTGTTGTCACCTATACTTAGAGTTTTAAATAAATTTAGTTTGAATCTCCTATACTCCAACTTACAAAAAAGTTCAACGGCCTCTCAACATTTTGTTAATTCTTATAAATTTAAATTCTCTTGGACATCCCTTAGTTTGATGTCCTGTTTACATGAAACATCTGATCTTCATTTCAACCTGTATCCTGAGAATCCAGCCTCCCTGAGCTGACCTAGAATTGGATCAAAGTCTCAGCCATTATGCATGTCCTTCTTTTATGTAATTTAGAGATTCTTCTAGTATTTTGGCATATTTGAGAGGAGTTATATAATCAAATTACATTTTACTTCAGCTCCTCTGCCATCATCAACTCCTTCAACCCAGCAGGTATCAGACACCATGTTACTCCACCCAAATTCCATTTCCCTCCTATGCCTCACCCAATCACACCTTCAATTTCTCATTCCTTTATTATTGTTTGGACTACCCTTGCTCATTCAAAACATATCTTAGAGGACCTCACTTTTAAAACGGGGTCTGTTCCAGAACTACACAGTACTCTTCTTGGAAATTTGTATCCATCTCTTAAAAATGATATCTCTTCTATGCAGACATAAAGTCTCATAATTTAAAATAATATGATAATTCAATAATTTGAAAATCACTTATGTGCTAATAAAAACATGTTTATTATGGAATATTTTTAAAAATATGCAATGCAATTTCTACTCAAAAAATGTCTGTGATCTCTTCAAAGAGCTAATATACATGTGAGAATGTAAAATTTACATTAATAGGTAATAGAAATAATAAAATTATAAAAATAGTACAGATACTATTTACTACTAGAGTTTAATAAAATGGAGATATTAATATGAAAGTGAAAATAATGATTTGTGATTGCCAAAGGAATATATTTACTCAGTAACTTGATCTTTCATAGTATAGACATTTTCCAATAAAGTGTCTGGTGAATAAAACATTTCTTCATAAGGATATTGCTTGATTTGCACAGATCACAATATTCTCAATGAAGTTCAAAAGTGAGAGAAAGCTTTTTCCAAGATGAAATGAATGTGTCTGACAATGCTTTAATGAATGGCATTTATTCACATTGTAAACACTTGGATATATGCTGTTTAAGTGTACAAGAACACATTATTTAACAAAACAAGGAATGGTCAAAATTCTGGAGATTAACCATATTAGCATGAACATTCAAATATTAAAATTCATGGGTTTTAATCCATATTTCTTTGTATTGTTATGCTAATTTTTGAAAAGTTACTGGATTCCGTAAGTAATATAGGCTGGATACTTTGAGCATTTTAACTGTTTAATGTAGCTTATCTATTTATACAGAATTTTGTTTATCTCATATAAGAAATGCTTATCTTTTATTTCCATGTGTATTATTTGCTCTTTAAACTAGGATATTGCTCAGTTCACCTTATGCTCTCCATTGTGTCTAGCTTTGAGATTTGCATGTAGAGTTACTCAATATAAATATATTCCAAGGATATAAAACACATGATAAAATAACTAATGTTTGACAAAGGAGTATGCAGCTGATTCTTTTATGTACTTTATTCACTGATTCTATCCATTATTATGATTGACCTCAATGGACTAAAGCACAAAACTCAAAACTGCTCTCTTTAAAGCCCCTGCAAATGCCTGATAATTTGCAAGGTTTTTTTTTTTTTTGGTAGTCTTCTATATTCTGAATTTCTCATTCCGATCTTTCTCATTCTCATTCAGTGTCTTATCTCTGTGGGTTGCCTTTAAAATGTCAAGGTCCTCTATGTTTCTGCCTTTGGTCTATTTGTCTTTTTATTATTCTTGCTCCCTTTTGATTATCTTGCTTATCATAAATTATTATCTAAACTCATATCATCAGTTCAGATAACTGTCATAAATGCCAAAAACACAATTAATTAAACAATTATGGTAATCATAACCCACATGTCCGTCAGAAATGTCAACAAAACCATGTCCAAAACTAAAATATGCCTTTCTGTCTCTG
Organism: Carlito syrichta; assembly: GCF_000164805.1. Classification (NCBI taxonomy): domain Eukaryota; kingdom Metazoa; phylum Chordata; class Mammalia; order Primates; family Tarsiidae; genus Carlito; species Carlito syrichta. Next base: position 547,481 of record NW_007260563.1, on the reverse strand, counting down.
TCAACATTCAGCATCAAGATAGATTCATAATGAATCTTTGTTTTTACACTTACTTAACGTGCAATAATTCATCATTTTCTGTAAGTTTTATCATTTAAAAACTGCTCACACATTTTCTTTCATTGCTGTCTCCATAGCTAATGTTTTTGTAAAATGTACCACTATCTATTACTGCCACTGAATATTCTTTCTAAAACATTACTATTATTATTATCAATGTTGTTATTGTTTCTAAAGCTTTATTTTACTACAAATATTCTTTCTAAAGTAAGACTATATCATTATTATGATTTTGCTAAATCAATTTTTCCAAAAACGTTTGGAAAAAGGTACAATATAAAGAATTAAAGCTTGCCCTGACCTCATTGTTTCATTTCATTCTAATCTTTTCTTAACGTGGAATGCGAAATAAGTTCTGATGTGGCATTTTCATCCTTGTAACCTTCCCTTTATGACCACTTCCGTGCCCTATATTCTATCTTTAAAAGCTTGTGAACCTCAAACTATTCTCAAATATCCTCTCCTTTTTTATTTGATTTTATTTTTTCCTCTCTTTTGAAATCTTCTGACATATCATTTTTCAAACTTTTCACCATACGTTCATCTTCCAATACAATTTTTTACTTTTCAGTTTTCATGACTATATTGCTCTGTATACAATGTTGTTGCAAAACTTCTTATTTGAATACTTATAATTATATGTGTTATGTAATTACAAGTATGTATATCTGTGTGTGTGTGTGTGTGTGTGTGTGTGTGTTTGTGTGTGTGTATACACACATATATGTATATTCCTCATTAGATTTGACAAATTGCAGACAGGAAAAAATATCTATCTTACAAATTTATTTATTTATTTTATTTTATTTTATTTTTTTGAGTTGGAGTCTCACTCTGTTGCCCAGACTGGAGTTTAGTGGCTGCTCCCGGCCACCATAGCCTCGACCTGCTGGGCTCCGGCAATCCTTCCGCCTCAGTCTTCCAAGTAGCTGGAATTACAGGCATGCGCTACCACGCCCGACTGATTTTTTGATTTATTGTAGAGGTGAGGTCTTGCTGTCCAGGGGGTCTCGAACCCGCGGGCTCAGGCAATCCACTCACCTCAGCCTCCCAAAGGCGCGGGATTACAGGCTGAACCACCGAGCCCGGCTTCTTACATATTTAAATTCCTAGTTTTCATTAGGTCACTTGGAATATTGAGATATTTAAAAATATTTTTAGAATAAATAAATTAATTTACCAGAATAATATTTTATATACACCCATCTTTTTATTTTTGCCTGCAAAAAATAACCCCTTTCTCTATCAGTACTAAATTTTTTATGAAAATTTTTGGCACTGAATCCTTCCCACTCCTTTTGTGACCTTGGTAAATTAAATGTCCTGTCTCTTACTTGTTTTCTTGAGTTGTCTTTTTTCAACCAGGTTTTCCCTGTCCACAGAAATATGCTGTTTACCATCAATGATTAAAGCAATTGCTAAGAATCTTTGATGCTCAAAGTATGAAAAATACTACTGCTCTTCCTCTCTTCTTTTTTTTCTGACAAATTTATTGTAGAAAACCTAAATCTTTGCCTTCTTTTAATGCTGGGCATAACTTAGAAAAGTTATGCAATCTGGCAGATTGATGCCACTGGGAAAGTATGGCCTGTGGGTACAACTGTGAACCCAGGAAACCTCTGGCAACATTTTCCTTTCACCTCAGGACCACTTACAATGCAACTCAGCATCTGTTTTTATTGCACATAGATCTGCACTAGCCTTTCTCTCAGTGACTCCAAACACCCCTCTTTGCTCTCAACTCATGACTGGCTGTCAGACTTACCATTGCTCCATCTCACAAGCCTCTGATAACCACCATTCTACTTCCTGTCTTTATGAATGGAATACTCTTAACTAGCTTATATGAGTGGAATAATTTTATTTGTTTTGGGGGATGACTAACTTCACTTATCATTGATCCTCCAGATTCATTTATGTTCTAACCCATGTCAGAATTTTCAGCCTTTTTTTTTTTTTCCAGATGGAGTCTCACTCTGTCACCTAGGCTAGAGAGCAGTGGCATGCTCATGGCCACTGCAGCCTCGACCTCTCGGCTCAGGCGATCCTTCTGCCACACTCAGCTATTACTTTTTTTTTTTTTAATGTATTGTAGAAACGAGGTCTCTCCAAGTTCCCCAGTTAGGTCTCGAACCCCTGAGCTCAGGCAATTCTCTCACCTCGGCCTCTCAAAGTGCTGAGATTACTGGTTTGAGTCACCACATCTGAACTTTCAGCTTTTTTTAAAAGACTGAATAACATTCCTTTGTCACATATAACAACTTTCAAAAATCCATTTGTCTAAAAATGGACATTTGGATTGCTTCCATGTCTCAGTTATTGTGAATAAGGCTGCTACAAACATAGGTGTACAAATATCTCTTTGAGACTCTCTTTTTTGGGGGGACACATATATGCAGAAGTGAAACATCTAGAACATAATTTGTTGGGGAATTGCCATACTATTTTAATTTGTTGGGGAATTGTCATACTATTTTCCACAGCAACTGTATCATTTTACATTCCAACTAGTAATGCAATAGTGTTATAATTTCTCTTTATCCTTGACGACACTTGTGATTTTCTGTGTGTTCTGTTTGTTTATTTTAAGTTGAAGTCTCACTCTGTCACCCAGTCTGGAGTGCAGTGACATGCTCACGGCCACCGCAGCATCAACCCGCTGGGCTAAGGTGATCCTCCTGCCTCACCCTTCCAAGAAGCTGGAACTACAGGCATGCGTCACCATGCTGGGTTTTTTTTTTATTATTATTATTGTATAGATGAGGTCTCGCCAAGTTGGCCAGACTGTTCTCGAACCCATGGGCTTAGGCAATCCTCTCACCTCAGCCTCCCAAAGTGCTGGGTTTATAGGCGTGAGCCACTGCACCCAGTTTGTGTGTTTGTTTTTCACAACAACCATCCTAATGTTTTTGACATGGTATCTCACTATAGTTTTGATTTGCATTTCCCCAATAATCAGTGATGTTGAGCATCTATCTGGAAATGTACACTTGAGAACCTGTATTCTGTTGATGGATGGTTAGCATGTTCTTGATTATATCTGTTAGACCTAGGTGGTTTATTGTGTTGTTTATTTATTAACCTTCTGTTTATTTGTTCAACTTGTTTTTGACGGCGGGTTAGTAAAACCTTAAGCCATTATTCTAGAACTATCTTTTTAAAATTCTATTTATTTTTGTTTCATATATTTTTATGGTTTATTATTAAGGACATTTTTAAATAATTGTTAAATCCTTATGTACCAAAATTTTTGTTCATTTATAATGGCCTTTGTTGTCTGTTGTACACCTTTAAAAATGTATGTATGTATGTATTTATTTTTGAGTCAGATTCTCACTCTTTCACCCAGGTAGGAGTGAAGTGGCATGCTCATGGCCACTACAGCCTCCACCTGCTGGGCTCAGATGATACTTCCTCTCAGCTTTCCAAGTAGCTGGAACTATGGGTACATGTCATCACACTTGGCTAATTTTGTTCGTTTTTGTTTTTGTTTTCCCTTTTAGTACTTTGAATACATCATCCCCCTACTTTATGGCCTCCTAAGTTTCTTATGGGAAGTCTATTGATAATCTTACTAAGGATGTTTTTATGTGACCAGATGATTATTTCTTACTGCTTTTAAAATTTTGTGATTTTCTTTCAACAGTTTGATTAATATGTCTTGGTATGAATCTCTTTGACATCACCCCACTTAAAATTAATTGATTTTTCTGAATATTTTTATTTGTTTTCATCAAATTTGGGAATTTATTAGCCATTATTTCTTCAAATATTATCCTGATTCTTTCTCTCTCCTCCTTCTGACTCTTCTATAGTGCATATATTGCTTAGCTTAATGCTATCTCAACAAATTCCTTATGCTCTTTTCACTTTTCCTCAATCTTCCTTTCTGCTTTTCAGACTCAATTTTGAAAATCTTAATTTTCAGTTCATCAATTCTTTACTGTTTTTTAAGTCTGCCTTTAAACCCACCCCGTAAAATTTTCATTTTAGTTATTGTGGTTTTTTGCTCTGATATTTCTTTTTTGTTTATCTTTAAATGTTTAATCTCATTGTTGACATTTCCCTCAAATGTTAGATTATTTTCTTGACTTTATCAACATCTTCCTGTAGTTCCTTGACAATCTTTAAAATAGTTGTTTTAATATTTGTGTAGTAAATTTGCCTTCTATCCTTTTTCAAGGACAGTTTCTAACTTTTTTCTCCCTTTGAATGGGTCATACTTTCTTATTTCTTTATATACCTTGTGTTTTGTTTTGTTTAAAATTGATTTTGATAATTCTGAAAATAAGATTGCCCTCCTTCCCCAGAGTTGGTTGTTTTCTATTGTGTTTTAGATTTAGTTTGTTTGATTGTGACAGGCTTTGTCTGTGACAAAAATTAATCTAAAATGTTAGTGCATGTTTTTCTCAAGACTTGTATGAGCTTATCCCTTTCCCTGGGTATGCTCGATGACTTTCTAATTTCCCCTTTATATGTGGTTGCTTTCAAAAATTCTAACTTTCATTGTCTACCTTTTTAATGGGGAAGAGAGAAAGGTGAAGAAGGGAAAGTTGTTATCCTTTTAAGTTTCCTGAAAGTCACTTTATTCAGAGGAAGAAGGACTTGCACACTGAGGGAAAGTACAGAAACCATGGCCACTGACTTCTTGACTGTTCTTCTGGGATAAGAAGCAGCAAGCAGTTATTAGAGCATAGATTTCCAGTATTTGGAGGGCAGGCTAATTTTTTTCCAACCCTAGTACCCACAAACTATATGTAATCTATTCCAAAAATATATGCACAGCTGCCTGCCACAGGGCTGAAGGGTACGAGGGATGGTAGCTGCTACTGTGCTAAAAGATTAAATGGACCAAAATTAACTGAAAATTAACCATGCATGCCTTTACTGAAAGTTGTAAACCTTCAGTAGACTCCAGAGTTCTAAAATAGTTATATTAGTCACATTCTGCCAGTGCAATTTTTGTCTACAGGAAAAAGGCAGATGTTTTAAATATCCTACTCTTCTATCTTCCCAAAACTCCAATTATATGACCATCAAATCATTATCCAGATTATTATTTTTTGTTATATTACCTGTTGGTGGCTGAAAACTGAACATTTTTAAGATAATGGACTTTGAAATCAACACACTTACTAATTGTGTGTCATTAGACAAAGTAATTAACCTTATTAACATAACTTTATATGTAAGTATGATCATGTCTATTTTTACAATTATGAATGTTATGAGATAATATTTGGATAATTATTAACTCAGGACCTGCCATGTAGTGACTTTTATATTATTCCAAGCAAGACAATGATTTTATTGTTGTCCACTGAACACATGTTTATTGAACAATTAATATAAGCCAGGCAAAGCACTTTAAAATGTTAGGAAAAAGTGTTGTACAAAATGAGTTATTATATGGGACTTAAAGAATAGTGGGAAATGCACATAGCAATTACAACAAAGCAATTTACATGTAATTCGAAAGGAATACATTCTATAACAGAAAAAAATGAAGTATAAATGAGTCTTTCATTTACCATTCCTTGTCTATTTAGTCACCTAGTTAAATAAAAAATTTAATGCCTTCCTAAGCTATGCTTCTTATTAGGTTGCAAGCCATTTATAGAGCTTATTTCAGAATGCTTTTCAGTATTTGTTCATTCTGCTTATTCTCACCTTCAGTGCACTGGTTCTACCCTTTATTACTCCTGAGGGAAACTTTGGCAATGGTCTCCCTAGTGGCCTTGGACTCTCACTGGTATCCCATTCTAGGACATGAGTTACATTATTTTGTTATATCGAGTTTCCCAAAGCACACTTCAAAGTTTATCACATTTCTGTTTAAAAAAAAATTGGAAAAACAAACACCTATTAAAAAGTAAGCAAAAGATATTAATAGACACATCTCAGAAGACATATGAGCAGACAACAGATACATGTAAAAATGCTCAGCCTCGCTGATCATCAAAGAAATGCAAAGTAAACCACACTGAAATACCACCTAACTCCTATCAGGATGACCATCATCAATAACTCAAAACAAACTAACAAGCAAGCAAACAAAACAAGTGCTGAAAAAAATGTGGAGAAAATAGAACGTTTCTACACCATTGGAAGGGTTGTCAACAAGTACAATCTATGTGGAACATAGTGTGGCAATTTCTAAAAGATCTAAAAATCAACCTACTATCTGACCCAGCAATCCCCTGTCTGGGAATATACCTGAAGGAGCATAAATCACTCCATAAAAAAGATACCTGCACATGCATGCTTATTGCAGCATTATTCACAATAGCAAAAACATAGTCAACAGTGCTGTCCATTGAAAGCAAACTGGATAAAGAAAATGTGGTGCATATACACAATAGAATATTATGCAGCCATAAAGAAAAACAAGATTATGGGCTTCACAGCAATTTGGATGACTTTATAATCTATAATACTCAGTGATGTATCACAGAAACAAAGATCTGAGTTTCACATGTTCTCACTCATAAGCAGACCCTGAACATTTATCATAATACTACAAGAAATAGATTAGCAGCAGTGGGATACATAACATCAATAAGGGTATCCAAACTTTACCTGCACGATGACTTCTTATGTACCCAACCCTGAATTGTACCCCACATTTTTAAAATAAAAATAATAACAATTTAAAAGTGGAGTAAAAAAGAAGAGTAAAGAAAATACTCCAGATTATACTCAGCCTAGCATTCAAAGTATTACATCTCATAAACCTCTCCCCTCCTTTCAGTTATATATTCCCTAGACCTGAGCATCCCAGCCTCCCACCCCATTTTGCTTTTCCTCTGACACCTCAATGCCTCTCCACATTACTCACCTTATTCAACTTTATACTTTTGTTTTTGTTGCCCCTTCTCCCACTTGCCTTGCAGGTAAATGCTTTCTGTTCTCTGATAAGGAACGCTGCACTGCTATCCTTTTGACAGGGTCTTTCTGTTGTTGTAGAGGAGACATGATCTATCTTTGGACTACTTGTTGCTCTTTGAACTTCTGTTAAAGAAGGCAGATAATTACTCTCCCTTATGTTTTGCTTAGGTGAGAACTTCTTATCTACCTGCCAGATTGTAAACTCCTGGGTGATTGACTATCCAAGCTACACTGCATTGAAATCACCAAGAACACAAAGTAGCCTGCACTCTCCTTTACTTAATTACTTTTTCTGTTACTGAGTATATTCTGCCTGATACAAAGAGTTGCTCAATAAATATTTGCTGAACTGAGTCAATTAAATCAAGGAAGTGTGCCTCTAATAGGTCTTACAACACTTTATAATTTGCACTTTAATTGAGTGTAACTCCACAATCATATACATACCTTGCGGATTTTTCAGTCTTCATTTACAAGACATGTCGGAACATATTAAAAACTTTTATTTGTGTCATATGAGGTTGAAGGTTGGAATTACAATGACTACTACCTGGAATTTAATGCCAACTGGGAATTTAGGTGTAGTTAGGCATTCTTATATAGTTTGCTTTAATGCATGCAAAAGTGCATTATTACAAAGAAAAAGTAACTAAAAGGTTGGTTGAACAAGCAGTATGAAATTGAGATAAGCAATCACTTTAGGAATTTCTAGTTAGGAATTGATAGAGACTGCACTTGTGTTTGGCTACCTTGACCATACACACTCTTTTCTTTCCCCTACCCCCACCCCATCCCCGGAAGCATGTGGGAAATGAAAAATCAGCCTGGTATTCAGTGGTTTGCTTTGTGCTTCTTTATTATGGTCGGTCACAGCAGTTGAGTAATGAATGTGTCACTTTAAGAAAATCTTCTTGACCTTGAGGGGATGAATCAGGTGTGAAATGCTCTATTTGATACATTCAGAGGGATCCTTTTGTAGATTAATACTTTAAAATTGAAAAAATGTTTTATACAGTGAAGTCTGACTCAGACCCTGTTTCAGAAATATCTGCAAACATCACCTCTTGTTGTTTTATGAGAAACTAACATGTTTTTTTCTAGACTAAAATAGCTTTTAACATAAATCAATATAAGAAGGTGTTCTTTAATTGACCCTAGCCTGCTGAAAGCATTGTTGTTTCAAGCCAAAAAGCATTTGTCAGCGTTTATAATTTTGCTACTAAATTTCTTCCTATATATTTGAATGAAAAAGTCTATCACACACTGCTACTTTGCATACATTCTCAAATGATGACGAGTAGCAGGTGAGGATGTGTAATTACAAGTTATTATCAGCTGGATAGGAAAGGGTAAATTTCAAAATGCAAAATTTTGCAATGACACTAAGCTTGCTTTGAGTTTCTGCTCTCTCATACCTTATTTCTAAAGGGAGTTAAAATAATGAAAAATTCTTGGCTAAACTGCTGGCAAAACTCTTATTGTTTGTACCACTCTTGGAAAAGACTCTTGGGACTAGCAGAGGAATCCTTGCTATTGATTGGCTGGTTAAATAGAAGACTATTAGCTTCAGACAGGCTAGATTGATTATACAGCAGCAGCAGGAGCTCGGAGCTGAGCGAGTGTCAGGGTGAAAAGGAGAGAGACACAGAGAGAAAGAGAGAGAGCAGGAGAGGACGGAGGAAGGCAAGGTGGAGAGGAAGGCAGCACACGTTCCATAACATCAGGATGTGACTGCTGCTGTCCGGTCATCTTGCTTCGTAGCTCCCTCAGTCAACAACTTACTGAGGTGCCTTTTTCTTTGACAAGAGGATGTCAGCTCTGAGCCCCAGCAAGAAATAACAGACTTCACCTTGGAATAGCTCATCTCACTCCTGCATCATTAAAGCGGATTTTGAAAAGAAAACAAATATCGAGTCCCCTTTCCAGCTCCACTTTGTTCCAGCCTTGAACAGAAACAGTTTCATGCTCCAGGTAAGGAAATTAAATTTGTATCACTGGATTTATTTTTAATCATTCACAGGAAAATAAACCATAACTCTGCGTGTGTTTAAAACTGGCTTTGCAGTGATGCATTAAAGTAAATTCTATACACAGCACACGGATTTAGAAATGTCGAAATGCATACTGAATTTATATGAATATATTTGCTTTTTTAGCTCCAGGTATGTATAAGTGGTTTATTTTTTTTTTTAATATAAGACCACTAGATTATTAGTTTATATAACAGATACGCAGAGAAGAGAAATAAGCCAAGTTCATATTTAAAAGTGTAGTTTTGGTGATTATCTTAAAACATGTTTATACTTATTGTTTTTAGGTGTTAAATAACTTTGAGAAATAATAGCATGGAAAAAAATTCATGTCTGTGTTAACTATTAACTATTTGGTGCAGACATAGAAGCTACCATGTACTTTTCAGTGATTGTCAGTGGCTAATTTTTTTCTAAATCTTTCTCTTGATTGCAGTCTTAACTCTTCAACATAAACACAATGTGTCTTAAATGATATGACGTTAGACTGCCCTCTTCCTATGACTATTGATGGCCAGCATTTGTTCTTAAGAAAGTACAGAGCTAAGAAAAAGAAATACGACTCTTGAGATATTTAGCTATTCTAGAGCTCATTCCTGCGCTGCAGTACCATCAATTAATGTTTAAAGTGTCAGTGATGCTTTGTATGGTTTAAGCATCTGTGACTAGATGGGAACTTTGTACATATTAGATTCTCTGTTGGGATCAGGCTTTTTAAAAAATATATATTTCTGAGGAAATTGATGGAGGACTAGAAATCATGGGCTGGGGCAATGCAGTACTGAGGTTGATTGACCTTAATTTTATTTGTCACTGATGTCAAGTGCTAAGATGAAAGCAGTATGACAAAAACAATTTATCTGATGCTTGCTGGAATTAAAATGATGTATGACATTTGTGATGTCAGTGTAATTGCTTCTGGATTAATGAAGATATATTTTACCCCACAAGTAGCTCTGACTTATTTTGAGTGAAGTTCCCTGAGTCACTCTTCTAATCAAAGAACTGCTATCTGTGATAAGTCAGCAAAACTTTTAAATATGTTGTTCAGTGTTTCAAACAGGAACATGATTGCCAACGCTATCTGAATTGAGGAATATCACATACTCTGAATGACTGTTTTATGTGTTTGTTTCACTGTAGTTTGTATTTTAAATAAAACGGCATATTCAAACACAATTCTTCAGGACATTTACTTTGTCTTCTAAATGTGAAGTGAAATGTAGGTGATTTCTAATAATGCAAGTATAGCTACCTAGATATTGACTTGAGGGACAATCATAATTGAGTTGCTAGCATAAATTTTGGAAGATACAGTTTGACTAAAGAAAGATATGTTTTACAAAATATTGATGTTTTTGTCTTTGAGTTGAGTTATTAAAAAAAATATAATGGACACTGGAGACTCAGAAGGGGGAGGGGAGAAGAAATGGAGAGACCAAAAAAAGTCACCTATTGAGTACAATGTGTAAGAGGTGAGTGCGGTACTCTTAAAGCTCAGACCAAAAACTATTTGTATCCCCACAAAGCTACTGAAATTTAAGAAAAAAGAGAAAAAAAACAGAAAAAAGCCTTATATATGTTTCTTTTAAGTATTATGTTTGAAAAACAAATACCAAACTATTAATTGAGAAAGGGGGCAGGCACTGTATACCATACATTTATGTATATAATAGTATGTATATCAAACACACACATAGAATTTGTCTTAAATCTATAATAATGTCGTTTGTTTTGCATATATTATGCTAATTTGCTTTTGTATAACTTGTTTAAAATTGTGTTTTAATCATTCCATTTTACTGTTTATGCAAACTGTGACATTAGCTTTAACTAATATAGCTACTCATTTTAAAGATTTGATACACAAAATTATTTTAAGTTGTATAATTTCTATTGAAACAATCTTAAATATCTAACTTATTTTACAAAGTTATCATACAGTGCTTACTTATGGGATTTATTGGTGTGTACAATAAAAAAACTAAATCTAATTGTATTTTTTTGTTTTTTTAGACCATTAAAGTTCTAGCATGTGTATATGTAAACTTTTTTTGTCCAGGAATATGTACATTCTTCCTTTAAAATGACTTTTAAAATAATTTCTTAACACGGTGTGCTTTTTCCACTTACATGTTCTTAGCTTACTCTCAATATTACTTTAATTCTCTTTTTTGGTATGTTCTTATAAATTCTGCAATTTCTCCCACAAGGAATTTAATTACCTATCTTCTTAATAGAAAATGGTCAGTTATTGGGGGGAGAGTTCTTCTTTAAATAACATTTCACACTTTTCAACTATGCAATTAATGTCTCCTGCAAGCATGATCCCAAAAGACAAGTGTTCCAGGAGTGACACATATAAACATCACTCTGAGTCTGTCATCTAACAACTTACTTAATCAGTTCATCTAGGTATTCTCCCTGTTCTTTGCATTTTTGAGTGAGCTCTCCTTGACATTTTATTCAACTTTCCATTCACTTCCATCATATCAGATATCTTTTCTGATTACTCATTTTAGTCATTTTGAAGCCAGAATTGAGAAAATATAACCTCTTCTGTTTTTATACATATATCTTAACATTAGGGGGCTCTTTCTTCCTGTATAATGCTCAGCAAACCACTGAAGGAGGTTATACTGCTTTCTTGAAGTATTTTCCTTGTTTTTAAGATGTGAATACTTCTTAAAGTAGCTTTTTTCTACTGCCCTCAACAAAAGCATTTAAGATCAATAAGAAGTCTTTATTTTCACAAGAAAATGAATATATTTTTTCCTTTCAAAAAGTGTTCTCTTTAAAAGGTCCTTGTATATAAAATGTTTCATTTTTAAAAATAGCAATGGTCTCAAACATGACCTATTTTAGGCAAATTTAAAGATTATATGTTATGCAAATAGCATCATGAAAAATTGAAAAATAAGGAGAAACTAGAGAGAAGAATAGGATGTCCTACTATCTACCCAATATAAAAAATGCACTTTTAATTCCCCCCCCCAAAAGAAGTACTTTCTGCCTCACCTTATATGAAGTTGTCATAAATATTCACAGAGGTTTATGTGAGGGCTGATGATAGAGGAAAGGCTATTTTCTGCATCACCTTTGAAAGCTATGTATATTGAATTGCACTGCAGACTTTCTTAATAAATGGCAACACATTCTTCCCTTCTCTGCCACAGCTAAAGACATTTCCTCACTGCAAGACTTGTTCAGGGATTAGGGGGCTTTTAATAATGAGTCCATGCAAAAATAACCTATTTAGTAAGTCTAAGCTTTTCATCAAATGATGCCAGCTCATGGAAAGAGAAAGAAGTGACATGCACAAACTGAGAGAGATTTCTTTGGAAAGTGAGAGAAAGGAAAACATTCTGAGTAATGAATGAGTCAAGGAATTTCAATCATGTATTAAATGGTTTCTTGACTCATCAGGGTAGAAGTGTAGATGGTTAAAACAGAAGAATGAAAATGGTAAAGACATCTCTTTTACTGGTGTTTTGAATGTAAAGATCTAGGGGTTTAGTTCTTTGTTTGGAAATTTACATACCTTAAAAGGGGTGAATTTTTAATGCAACTAGCAAAATATACATAGTCCTGTGGAAATCATTTCAAGTATACCTGGATCACACTCGTGTATACTCTAATGCTGCTCGCTCTCACAAAATTAGATTTTGGTCATGTGAGTTACTGAGTGATATGACTTGAGTTCGAATCCTGGTGCTACAGCTTTTATGTTAACCATATAAAATTATTTTTAAAACTTTATATTTTTCTGAAAAGATACGTATTTTATGTTAAAGTACCACAGAATTGGAAATGGGCTAAAAGTGAAAGTAAGAGAAATTTGGAACTGTGCAACAACTGTATAGAAATGCTTATAACTTGCGAAATATTGACAAGAACAAAGAGATAGACATAACAATGCAAGGAATACATTTTTGTTTACTATTTAATGATAGACAAGTGGAAGTACCACTGAAAAATAATATTTCTATACCTGACTTGGTATGAGGAGAAAACCAGAGTGATGTGAGAAATAGGGAAATGGGTAGCTGAAATGGGCAATTATTAATATGGTGATATCAGCCGGGCTCGGTGGCTCAGTCTGTAATCTCGCGCCTTTGGGAGGCTGAGGTGAGTGGATTGCCTGAGCCCGCGGGTTCGAGACCCGCCTGGGCAGCGAGACCTCATCTCTACAATAAATCAAAAAATCAGTCAGGCGTGGTAGTGCATGCCTGTAATTCCGGCTACTAGGAAGGCTGAGGTGGAAGGATCGCCAGAGCCCAGCAGGTCGAGCCTGCGGTGGCCGGGAGTGGCCACTGCACTCCAGTCTGGGTGACAGAGTGAGACTCCAATTAAAAAAAAAATATGGTGATATCAGACTTCATTAGGAAAAAAGGAGGCTCATTTCTCTTGTAGTTAATCTAATGAACCAATATACGTGATATTAATAATTTGGAAGCATATATTTGTTTATATTTGATATTGTTTTGATCAGTGAACTGAATTGTGTTCTCTACAATATCACTCCTGGTTACATTTCTCTTTTGGAAACTCTGTGTGTGAATTATTGGGTGAAAATGTATGTGTATATATGACTATGGTTGTTTCTATAGAATTTGAATAATGTAGAAATATAGTCACTTATACTTTGTAATATGAATTGTGTTCTGTTTCCTCCATTTCTTATTTCAATAAATTATTCATTTTTTACCTCAACTCCAACACACACATTTACACAGTCACTGCCATAATCTCTGGTTAGTTCATACTAAAACTTGCTTAGATCGTGATTTAGATGGGTTCATGTGATGCATCTTCTGTTACATGATTTCCTGTCCATTAGAACTCTGTCTCCACTCCTGTAACTTAATCCTGGAGCTCTGTTGTTTACCAAACTCCAGTCATTCTAAATTGCAAATGAGAGGATTTTGTCATAGAGTTACTGAGAACAGAGGAAGATAATGAATCAGACCAGAATGAATAAGTTAGAAATGAGAGTCATTGTTGTTACTTCTCTAGCAGATATACTAATGCTATAATGCTGCTCATGGATAAACAAACTAGTTCAATTATACAATAAAATATTATTCAGCACTAAAAAGAAATGGGATATCAAACCGTGCAAACACATGGAGAAACTTTAAATGCACATTGCTAAATTTAAAACGCCAATTGAAAAGGCCTACATATTGTATAATTCCGACTATCTAACATTCTGGAAAAGGCAAACAAAACTATAAATAGGGGAAAAGATCAGCGCTTGCCATGGGGTTCAGGGAGGAGGAAAAATGTACAGAAGAATATGTGGAACACAGAAGTGTAAAACAGTGAAACTGTTCTGTATGATACTATAAGGATGCGTATAATTCATTATACATTCCTCAAAATCCATAGAATATACAGTACATAGTAAACCCTAATGTGAATTATGAAGTTTAGTTAATAACAATGAATCAACAATGACTCATCAATTGCAACAAATATACAGCACAAATGGGAGATGTTGCAAATGGAGAAAACTGGCGAAAGCTTATTCATTATCACCTACGCTTGGCAGAAATAAAGTGAGAGAAGATTCAGTAGTACAGCATTTTGTACAAGGAACACTATTTAATTTATTTACTTTTGTAATTTATTTGTTTTTATAGAATTGTTGGGGCACTAGTGAGGATTTGCTACATGAGGAGGCTGATGGCAGGTGAGGATTGTGCTTTCAGGGAGTTCTCACTCCCTGTGATAGAGGACCAGGTACCTTTTGTGCTGAAGCAGGCATGCCAAATAGATATCAAACATATATGACACATACCCTTTTAAAATTAATAATAGACTTTGCTTTCAGATCATTTTTAGGCTTACAAAACAATGAAAGAAAGAGAAAGATTTCACATCAACCAGTCATACTCTCATCCTTGCCAGTTTTCTCTATAACGTCTTCCATTTGGTTGTGCATTTGATGCAATTGATGAGTCATTGTTGGTACATTTTTATTAACTAAACTTCATAGTTTACATTAGGGTTTACTCTGTACTATATTTTCTATGGATTTTGAGAAATGTATAATGAATTATATATGCATCCTTATAGTATCATAGTTTCACTGTTCCACACTTCTCCTATGTTCCACATATTCTTCTGTACCTTGTTCTTCCCTTTGAACCCCTGGCAAGCACTGATCTTTTATTCTCTCTAGTTTTGCTTTTTCCAGAATGTCAGATAGTTGGAATTATATAATATGTAGACTTTTTCAGTTGGTTTTTTTATTTAGCAATATGCATTTAAAGTTTCTCCGTGTCTTTTCAGGCTTTGATACCTCATTTCTTTTTATTGCTGAATAATATTTTATTGCATATATGCACCAGTTTGTTTACCCATCCATCTACTGAGGGGCATCTTGGTTGCTTCCAAATTTTGACAACCATAAATAAAACTTCTATAAATATTCATGTACAGACTTTTGTGTGTACCTTAAGTTTTCAGCTCATCTGTGTAAATATCAAGGGCCATGATTGCTAGATTGTATGTCAGGGATATGTTTAGTTTTATAGAACACTACCAAACTCTCTTCCAAAGTGGCCACACCTATTTTCATTCCTGCTAACACTAAACGAGAGTTCCAGTTGTTCCACATCATTTTTTCTTTTCTTTTCTTTTCTTTCTTTTTTTTTTTTTTTTTTTTTAGGTGGAGTCTCCCTCTGTCACCCAGGCTGGGGTGCAATAGTACACCCACGGCCACCCCAGCGTCCCCCTGCTGGGCTCTGGCGAGCCTTCCACCTCAGCCTTCCAAGTAGTTGGAACTACAGGTGTGCGCTACCACACCCAGCTAATTTTTTTTTATTTATTGTAGAGACGAGGTCTCACCGAGTTGTCCGGACTGGTCTCGAACCCATGGACTCAGGCAATTCACTTGCCTCAGCCTCCCAAAGTACTGGGATTACAGGCTGAGCAACCAAGCCCGGCCCCACATCATTTTAAAATTTTATATTTTCAGCATTTTTATTTATTTTTGTCTTCCTTTAAATAAAATAGAGTTGTGAAGTACATGTGAGGATTTAAAACGTAAGTAAGTTGTGTGAACGTGAAGTTGGGCTTCTAGCAGGCCCTCTCTCCCTCTGCTAGTGGACTTGGTACCCAATGTGTTTCCATCTTCCCCCATGCCTCCTCCCTGTCTCCCTTATCAGCATCCACCATCTGCCATTTCTGCCTTCATGGTCATGTTTTCGATTTCAGTCATTGTTATATGTGTGTCGTGTATCTTGCTGTTTTGACACATACTCTTGGTGGGGAAAAACTTTGTGTACCATGTTGAGATTAATTCTGAAACATTCTATGGATCTTCAAGAAACTTTACCCATAGTCAATGGGTAATGTTTCCTTGTCAAATTACTTTTTTTCCATTGAGGGATGGGGTGTGTTTTGGGGAGGGGTTGCCCATCACTTATAACACACTTTTGTCATTCATAATTTTGAGCTACAGTGAAATGAATGTATAAGTTAAAGCAACCAAATAAGTCAACTCCCATTTGTTAATTATTAGATAGTCCTAACAATTTTTTTAGTTTTAAAATACTATGAATAAATTATGGGACTTGCATCACTAGAAAACTCAGTAGCTGCTAATGTTTAGACCTTGATGCCTTTCAAAAACATAAGGGCTGTAACAGATTTCTGTCGAATTTATTTTTTCTCAAGTCTCCTCTTTATTTCCCTTTCCACATTGCACGTCTAGACCTATTTGTAGCCATGGCTAGAAATACCTAAGTTTATATTGTTTATAAGAGGAAATCAAATCTTCAAGCAGTCCAAGGTTCTTCAAAATTTGGCCTTGATCAAAGTTTCTGGCATTTCTGATTACTTCCAACTATGCTAAGTTGTATCTTCTGCATTCTCCAAAGTGCTTTCTCTCATCTCTTAACTTTTGCCAGTGGTTATATTTATCATTTGATTGGTCTGATCTTTCCTACTTTCCCTATAAATGCAAACATGACCAATCTTTCTATATCTCCTTTTTGAACATTCTTCTACTATTAGTCACATAAAATCTTACATTATTTACTAAACATTTACTGTGTCTCTACAACATCCTGCTATTCACACTATATGATTCAGAAAAAAAAGTCCTTCACATTTTTTTTCAGTTTCCGAAGGCCAATGATAATTCATTTATGCCTATGAATAAACAACTACTAGTGTCTATTATTTGAAGGAATAAATAAAACCAGCAGTTCTACTAAATAGCATATACATAATTTTTGAAAATGTTTCTATGTCTTCAATTTCATTTTCTTTCCCTTTCCTTCCTTTTTTTCCACTTGAAGATCATTTAGTTACTGAAGCGATCTCAAGTTCTAATTCTTACATGAAGGTGAACACCTATAAACCTTGCAGCCCTCTGCTTAACTGCTCTGTAGTTATTTTTCTGCCTACTCATTGGGAATATCATGCAGTTATATTATGGCAGGTACATTGTGTATAAGCCCCTTAAAAATAGAAAGTGCTATGAATGATGATGGGTTCACTAGGCAGTGTATATCATTAAATATCCCTCACAAACAAAATTTAAAGTCCTTGGTGAGAGAAAAGCACTTTATGGCAGACATACAAAGTAGAGATTAATTTATGACTCCCCCCTTTGGGTGTTTATTTGATTTTCAAAGATATTTATGTTGAAGCCAAAGGATTGAACTAGTTTGCTAACTCACTAATTACTTTTCAAAAGGTCTCTTGAAATAAAGCAAAGAAAAATGGATATGTGAAACATAAATAAGACCACTAACATGAAGATATTTAATAGTCTTATGAAGAAACAGATAGGAAAATTAATTAATTAATTAAAATGCCATTGTATTTTCTTTTTCTGTGACTGTCTCTATTTCCATGTGTGGGTATGTATGTTGGCATATTTATTCCCAGGAAATTGACACATACTTAAAAGTCCACTCATAAAATTTATTTAATAATTTATATTCTTTTAATATTCTTTTTAATATTTCTTAGTTGTTGGTTGGTAGTGGTACTCAGAGTATCATTTTTACCATCTTGTTATTGAATGTTTCTGTCATAAGTCAATATAATTTTATCTTCTTGGCTAGAGCTCAAGAATTAACCACTTCATTGCCAAGAAATACTTCTTAATAAACCTTTCCTTAAATCAGAGGAGAGCAGAATTATTTGACCCATAGTAGATGTTTTCCAGAATAAGTTTCTGAAGCCCAATTATAAAATTCATTTGATAGAGGGAAGAAAAGAGAGGGGGGTATTGTTAGATTTCAAATTCACTTCCTTCTGCCTCTGAAGCTCATTATTTTAAAAACAATATGTTATATTGTCTCACTCTAGAACCTTAGTAAAGGTTTTTAACATTAGTCAGCCTGTGTTTCATTATTTTTATAATATGGATAATAATGGCGTGTACCTTATAGGGGTGATCCAAGGTTTCAATGAGACAAAGATTAAAAAGCTCAGAAGAGTGACTGGCAAAATCAGTGACAAGCAAACCACATCAGGACTCTTATTAACAGTAACAGCTTCTGAATCCACAGTGCTTGAAATCTGATCTAAAATGTCTCCTTACTAACCCTCCTTCAATCATCCAAGAAACATCTGCTGAGCAACTAATAAGCAGAACATTTTATTCTGAGCTATTCAAGTGGCTGCAGAGATGAATAAAAATAGGTTAGGGGTTCTCCACCTAGTAGAAAAGGAAGACAACTGTGCCAGTAATTAAGCTATTATGTATTACCACCAAAGGTGTCTGATCGTCCTCTCTTCTCTGATGCTGGGCTGAGGCTCTTGAAAGAATATTTCTCCTTTTCTAGCCTGCTACCCATTTGGTTCTGTCAAGAAAGTACTAGATAGAATTGGAAGGCAGGAGGAGGGATTAGTGTGTGTGTGTGTATGTGTGTGTGTGTGTGTGTGTGTGTGTGTGTGTGTGTGTGTGTGTGTGTATTTGCTGCTCTTGTTAGCATTATCTCATAATGCCCTTCTCCTCCATGGCAGCAGGTAACTCAGAAGCACTTGCTTCCTGTTTTCAGCTGTGTTTAGTAGTCCTAGACCCAGGCTTATTGTACCCTCTCTTTGGTTGCAAGATTAGGCAGGCAATGCTTTTGTCCTCTTTCCATGGAGCCCTCCTCCATATTTTAGGTGCTTATATTCTCAGTAAGTAGCTGTCATTGAGAAAATAAAATATTTCAAAGATGTTTGTTTAAAAAGGTAAAAAAAAAAAAAAAAAGAACACTTCAAGACAGAGAGTGTAAATTAAAATTTTGTTTATGTCTGGTTTAAAAGCATGTAAGCCGGGCTCCGTGGCTCAGCCTGTAATCGCACCTTTGGGAGACTGAGGTGAGTGGATTGCCTGAGCCCGTGGGTTCGAGACCTGCCTGGGCAGCGAGACCTCATCTCTATAATAAATCAAAAAATTAGCCGAGTGTGGTAGCGCGCGCCTGTAGTTCCAGCTACTTGGAAGGCTGAGGCGGAAGGATCGCCGGAGCCCAGCAGGTCAAGGCTGCGGTTGCCGGGAGTGGCCACTGCACTCCAGTCTGAGCGACAGAGTGAGACTCCAACTCAAAAAAAGTAAATAAATAAAATAAAAAAATAAAGTAAAAGCATGTAAAAGAACATAGAAAAGGAACCAAGGAAGTCTCCTTTGTTCTCCCAGCCCTAGAGGTGGTGGCTGCTTCTGACATTTAAAATCCGTGTTACCTCACTGTTCCTTTCTTATATTTTCAGTCATACAGTTATATAGGAATATATTAAATTCTGTAAAAATGACTACTGTGCTTTCTGCTTTCCTGACTCAGTACTGACTGAATAAAGAGTTTATATTTGAAGTTGATACAGAAGAGTTGATACTAGAAATTGAGTGGGCTACAAATGTTGGATCCAGGGAATTGGTTTGATTCTGTCCTTTGGCCTTGAGCATAGTAACTATTTGCTAATGGTAATTGGAGTATTTATCATCGATAGCATGCAATGGCTTTCTCAATTACTCAAATGACCAGATATGTTTGCTGGTGGTAAATAGCCTTCTGAAGCAAAGTTTCAGTAACCAAGTGGTAACAACTTTTCACTATTTGTTCATAATGGTGATTACAAGATTATAAGATGGAATAATTATTTTGACTGTGCTTGACAGCTTATAGATAAACAAATAAACAGGCCAAAAAAAAAAAAAAAAACACACAGACACAAACTCATGGCTTTACATCCTTAGATCAAATAATTGTAAGAGAATCAGAAAGCTTCTAAGGTCATCTGAGTGGGTTTGGGCTAAACTGAGAAATTTGAAACAAGTGGGCTGCTATAAACCTCTCTTGTAAGCTGAAGAAGCCATTCATTCTTCCTCTGATTAAGGAGACTGCTTTTTCTTTGATAATAAATCTGGTAATAAATCTCTTGAGGTCCTTGACCTGCAAATATTGCCCATTTTCATTCAAACTTACATTTCACCCATACTATCTCCTGACCTTACTAACTAGAGTCAGAGTTCAACTTGCTCTAGAATGTGTAAAATCTGACCTAGAAAGAAGTAGCTTATGCTTCAAAATACAGCTAATTGATATCAGTAAAAAGCCAAGAATTCTGTGACATACTAGATTCTGGGAGAATTAGAAAGACAATGGCAATACATAATCCTGGACTTACCTGAATTTATTGGTATGGGTGCACCTATCAGAGATGTATATTTAATAAGCTTATTTACACACCTGAAAATATCTAAGCATTTACTTGGCTGGTTGACTGAAATATGTATTCAACAGTGACCTATAGTAAGGCGGTTAAAATGCTATAACTTATACCACCGAGGAAAGAATCAGAGGCTTAGGAAAATAGGAGTGTTGGAACAGATTTATTATGTGCAAGTTGACTGCCTACTCTCTTCCACCTCCCTCCAGCCTCGAGGACTCAGGATACTCCATTTACTAAGCACTAAAAAATAAATAAAATTGAGGGTACCAGAATATTTCAAGTACCACTGGAAATATTATATAGTGCTCTTCACAATAGTTCAGACATGATGGTCAGCGATGTCACCATTAATAAGGGATTCCTGATATCATTGAAGATGGAAGGATTCCACAGGAATAGAAACCCAGTATGAAGGATTCACTGACAGAGCTAAAACCATGCACTTACCAAAGGAGCAGCAGGGACTAAATAGTGATCAAGATGCATTAACTTTCTGGGATCTTTGCTGTTAGTCAAAGTTACAACATAGTTTTATACTATAATTTTACTGAATACATATAACAACAATAACATACTGCAAATCTGTAGCTAGGAACCTTACTTGAGTTTCCACAGTGAAGAGTAGTGATCTCTCAACCAGTTTTCCAAATAAGACCCCACTTCATATGATTCTGCAACAACTAATTGACTGGGATGGTAGATTCCGTTGATTGAAGACAAGCCAAACTGCATGTAGTACAACTGAGAATTTCCCTCCAAGTCTTCTTCAAAGGAACCTATATTGTCTTACAAGAGGGATCATACATTGAGGAAAATCAAATATCAGTCTGAAAAATTACTCACTAGCTTTAAAGTGGTGCTAATTTCTGGTGACTCAAATCATACTTTGGCCCCCCAAAGTGGGACATTATGGTGGTCAGGTGATTCACATATATTTAAATCACAGTGAGTTCAGTGCTTTTGTTAACTCGTGCTGTAGTTCTTTCCCTGCTTCCTAAAAATTTACCAAATTTAAGAATAATTTGCTAATGTCAGTGCCTTTGTATTAGATCCCTGACCCTTAGAGTGAGAATATTTTGGGACTAAGAGCCAAATGGAAGTCTTTGGGAATTTTCTTCCCTTAAAATGACAAATATAATCATACAGCAAGTAATAACCGCTAAAATAAAAAGCAAAAATATTTTTCCTTGGTTGAAGAGGCAATAAAGAAGAATTTAATTGTCTTTTTCTTTGCTCAACCTGAAAAAGAATGGATATTTGAGTTGTCTTTAAAATGGTGATAAATATGCAAGAAAAAAATTGTGGGGAGAGGGAGGATATTAAGAATGATTAGGAATGGTTGGGAAAAGAGCATGTAGCTAAACATGGCTAGAAAGTATGGTTTCTTTGAGGAAGCAGGAGCTATGGGCCCTAGAGACATAGACAGGTGGTAAGATTATGAAAGTAAATTATGTATTTTGCTAGATAATATGCACATTGTGAATGACATGTCTTTAAATGCTTTTAATCCAAGGAGTAACATGATCTGATTTGCCCAAAAGATGAGTTATCATAAACATTAATAATAATAGATTACTTTTGCCCTGGGCTTTTTCTATAGCTAGAGATTACAAAGGCAAATATATCAGATATAGGTTTCTCAACTAGTTAACTTTAATTTAAAATGTTAGCCTGAAGATTAGAGTCCCATTTTGTTTTGGCTAATAAAATGAATTTAAGAAACTCTGCTGGGACAACTACAGTACTAGATCTAACATAAATAAATGAATTGCCTAAAGCCATAGAACTTTCTTAGCATGCCTATCATATTTTTTGCATGCTAAGCACACTTCAGATTTGGCACAACTAGCAATTTGATTGAAGTATTTGAATGAACTGCAACAGTAAAATGTTTTCGGTCAATAAATACTAATTAAAAAGAATTCACCAACATTTAAGTAGTTTGCGCTTTCAATTTTATTTATTTATAAAATGCAACAAAAAACAAGTTGAAATTATTATCAACAATTAAATGGAGAAATATTAAAAATACATTCTAGACCTGGTTATACAAATGCAAAAATGTATAAAAGCATGTCTTTTCTTTTAAGATTAAACAGTATTTTGAAATGTTCATCAAACAAGAAACAGTTGTTTGTGCAGTATATTTTAACTTGTAAATTTCAGACTCTGTTAATGTGTTTAGATTATATCTTCATATATGAACTTCTCACAAATTATACTGAGAAAACACTTCTTGTTGACACCAATATTCTTTCTCTTACTCTACTCCGATCCCTAATCTTTAACTGTAAGGTAATTGAAAAATAAAAAGACATTATTTTTGCAGAGGCATTTGTGAATCTTTGCTCTCCTGTTAATAATTTCTACACCAATGATTAACTCAATATAAGTCAGATCTTGACATTTTCAGTTAGGTTTTGTATGTGTTGCAAAGAAAAAAATATCTACATTGGAGTAGTTAGCACATTTTGGGGAAAGCACTTTCTACCCAAAGTATGATCTATACACCACTAAAATTGACAATAACTGGGAACTTGTAAGAAATGACAAAAGCACACATACTAGGGACAACTGAATTAGTATCTACATTTTAACAATGCCCCAGGTGATCTACGCCATATTAAAGATGCAGAAGTACTAAACAAAGTTAGTTATTCTATGATTTTGGATTAATTGTATTATTCATATTAGATAGTATGTCTTTCAACTTTTAGAAATTTTTAATTTAAAATAATTATTCAATACTTTTTTAAAAATTCCACAACACCGTGTTAAATCCAGAAATAAAAGGATAAAGGCAGAGTTTGTGTTTTGGATTGGTAAAATACTGCTTATAAAAGAGGAAAATAATCTCAAAACTGTATAATTATAGTTTATATCAGAACATAAAGTTCTGTATGATTCCATTAAACTTTTTCATGATACTAAATGAAAATGAAGTACATTTTTAAAAATACATCATTCTAATGAAATAATTTTTCTGGTAACCATGCCTTTGTATATTTTACATTAATAAATGTTCATTGTTAACCCTGTTCCACGTTTTCCTTAATATCCGAAATACATGTGAAACGTTTTTGCAAACATTCTCACATTCTGGAAGATTCCTCAGGCATTACTGAAAAATAATATCTCATACTCCTTTGTGTATAGCAATAAACTCATATTACTCCTTGTCCCCAAGCAACTTTCAAACTCTTGGTACTAATTTCTGTTTTTCCTCTCATGAGTTTATTGCATATATTAACTAATTTCGGTGAAAACCATTTCCCACTAATTTTTTTTTTTTTTTTGCCCTTTGGATTTGTGAATGTCCAAAGTAGGTCACCTATTTTCCTTCCTATTATAGATCTCTAGATTTATACCACTATGTCTATATATTTTATAATTAAGCTTTTCTAAATTTTTATCTAATGCCTTTGAATATTGCTGTAAAAATCATCGCCTGTCCTTTTACTCATAATAAACTACCTGATTTGAGACTTGAGAGAGCAAGTCTTGATATAATACCCTAGAATTGACATTTTCAAATAAATAATGCAGGATGTCATTTTGTTTTGAACTTTTTGGAATTTTTCTTGATGCTGCAATAAATTAATAATGAAGACATTAAAAGAGAAAATTGAAAAAAAGTGTTTTATATAATATTCAATCATGAACCTGGAATTATTTCAACTAAAATAATTAGCTTTTGCTACATTTCATTATTTTTCCTCTTGAATAATTTTATTTTTTAGATTTCACTTTTGTTGTTGTACCTGCTATTGATTTTGACAAATATATAATGACATATATTCACTATTATAGTATCATGCAGTACAGTTTAACTATTCTAAAAATCCTCTAGGCTTTATCTACTCATTTCTCCTTCTACCTCAATCCCTGGCAACTTCAGTATCTTATAATTGTAATCATCCAGTATGTAACCTTGTCAGATTTGGTTCTTTCACTTAGTAAACTGCATTTAAGATTCTTCCGTAAGCCGGGCTTGGTGCCTCAGCCTGTAATCCCGCGCCTTTGGGAGGCTGAGTTGAGTGGATTGCCTGAGTCCGCCGGTTCGAGACCCGCCTGGGCGGCGAGACCTCATCTCTACAATAAATCAAACACTCAGCCAGGCGTGGTAGCGCGCGCCTGTAATTCCGGCTACTCGGAAGACTGAGGCGGAAGGATCGCCGGAGCCCAGCAGGTCGAGTCTGCGGTGGCCGGGAGCGGCCACTGTACTCCAGTCTGGGCAACAGAGTGAGGCTCCAAATAAAAAAAAAAGATTCTTCCATATTATTTTGACTTACAGATAATTTCCCTTTGGTACTAAAAAACATTCTATTGTCCTGATGTACCACAGTATATTTTTTTCATTCACCTACTGAAAGATATCTTGCTTGTTTGCAAGTTTGGGCAATTATGAATAATTATAAATGAATATTTATAGTGACTATAAATGAATCATTATAAATGAATCATTATAAACATTCATGGACAGATTTTCGTGTAGAGGTAAGTTTTCAACATACTTCGATACGTATCAGCGAACATGATTGCTGGATTGTAAGGTAAAACTTGTTTTAGTTTTATTAAGAACAAGCAAACAAACAACAGCGACAACAAAAACTGACAATCTGTCTTCCAACTTGGCTATATCATTTTATGTTTTTCCAATAAATAAATAGGGGTTCCAGTTGCTGTATATCTTTGTCAACCTTAGGTGTGATCAATGTTCTGAATTTTGGCCATTCTACTATGTATAGAATACTGTCTCATTGTTTAATTTGCATTTTCTAATAATATATGATGTGGAGCATCTTTTCATATTCTAATTTGCTATTTATATAACTATTTTTTCAGGGATCTGTTTAAAATAGCAATAACATGGAACTAACCTAGGTGCCCATCAAGAATGGACTGGATGAAGAAATGTGTTTCATATACACCACAGAATGCCACACATCCATTAAAAAGAGGAAAAAAAATCATGTCCTTTACAACAAAATAGATGCAACTGGAGGCCACCATTCTATGTGTATTATCACAGAAACAAAAGAATGAATACTATATGTTCTCATTTATAAAACAGAGTTAAACACTGGGCACACCGAGGCATAAGGATGGAAACAACAGACACTAGGAACTAATGCATGGGGAGGGTAGGAGGAAGATAAAGGTTAAAAAAAAACTACCCATTGAGTACTATGACCACCAACTGGGTGATGGGCTTAATAAAAGCCCAAACCTCACCATCACACAATATACATACATAAAAACCTGCACATGTACCCATTGAATCTAAAATTTAAAAAGATAAGAAAATAATATTTCCTTATAGTCTTTGTTTTTTTTGAATGTTAATGATTTTTCATTGAAATTTATTTGAGATAATACAAAGTCTTTGATTTATCTTCTCATGCTTGTGATACTGCATATAATTTAAGAATTTATTCATCAATCAACCACTTGACATTCATTCTGTACCTTTGAAGATAATAAAGTCTAAGTACTTATCCACTCTAAACTTTGGTCCAGCAGAGATAAAATGATTTTTTTAAAAAATATCTCTATTATTATGGTAAATGTTGAGGGCCTGTTTATGCGTGGGAACATGTGGTACTCAGTTCTTTGCTTCTGTGATAAATCACTGAGTATTATAGACACTAAATCCATCAAGTTGCTGCGATGTTCCTAATTTTGTTCTTCTTTATGGCCGCGTAATATTCCATCGTGTATATGTACTACATTTTTTTAATCCAGTTCAGTTTTGATAGGTAGCACGGTTGGTTCGATATTTTTGCTATTGTAGATAGTGCTGCAATAAACATGCATGTGCTGGTAATACTATAAGAAAGGGTTTGACAGTAGCCAGAAACTGCCAGGGAGGGGGGGCACATGGCATCAATAAGGATACCTGATATCAAACCAGGCAAATTGGGGACCAAAAGGAGACTCAAATTTTACCTGTAGGATGATCACTTGTATACCTAATCCAGAATTGTACCCCACATCTTTAAAATACAATTTAAAAAATATAAGGTAGCTTATTTCAAGCCAGGTGGAGTGGGAACCAAAGGGAGACCCAATGCTTAACTGTCCAATGACCACTTATCTACCTAATCCTGAATTTTACCCCACATCTTTAAAATAAATAAAGATAAAATTTAAAAACATCCCTAAATGGAAGAATTGTACTATAGATCAGGCTATTTCTTACTGGGAGAATCAGATAAGGCTATTTAGTAGAAGGGGCTGGTGACACAGATTTCTCTACTCTGGATCTGTCTACTTTTGAATTACCTTTGACTCTTAAGGGTTTTTTGTTGTTGTTCTTTTCCTTGTGGCAATGTTTAATGTCATCACATGATTTCTAAAATATTGTTTCAATTCTTAAATATTATATGCTACTTTATCAAAATTGTATTTGGCTTGAGATTTCCAATGAAACATAATTAACCAATAAAAAGTAATGTAAATATGACTAATGATCTAGATATTTGGAATATGGTTTCTAAGAATACAGTGCCAACCGTGTCTATTTAAAAATTCTGAAAGTTCATAGGAGGATACATTATTGCAGGGCAAATCCCTGTAAAAAGAGTGACAGTAAAACAATAAATTCAGAAATCTGTGACAGCGTGGGTGCCTGATGGCAGAGAGAATGCTGATTCAGTCCTTGAATTTTCCATGACGACTTCTCACCTGCACTTAGCAGCTGTTTATTGCTTGGTTCACTGGAGCATATGATGCTGAACCAAGCTATGGGTCAATAAAGTCATTTACAATGATCAACCCTCTGAGTGAAAGAGGTGATGAATCAACTGAAACTCCTTTAGGCAATAGACTTAGCAGGGAAAATTTTGCACTTTAGGTAGTAACATATAATCAAATGAATCAGCAGCCTGCACATCTCCCTAATTAATTTTACTACCCTTGGAGAAGGCCTGTAACAAATTTTAAATGCTTTTCTTCTGTGATGGGATGCTAATGGTTAGACATCAAAATACACAGAAAATCTTTCAGCATTGACCTTGTAAGCACTTAGTCAGTGATTTCTTGTTTTTTATCTTATCAGGGTGAATTCAACATTAGCTTTAATATCCTTCACATTCTATGTCATATTATATTGTTAGTTTAAAATAAGAAAATTTATTGAAGATGATAATACAATTTAATACTTCAATGAAATCATAACAACTGCTCTGTTCTGAGTGCCTACTAAGTGCCATGAGCCGTGTGTTTAAGTGCATTTAATTTCTGAAACTTTAGGACTTTTTGAACTATTTAAAATGAGTGCCACATTATATGCCATATTATGTCAAATTGATGTATAAATAAAATAACAACTTGTTATACTTATGTTTGAATCACAAAAATGGCATTCTTTATCCATTTACAACAGTTGACATGTGGAGTCCAGAGAATGCGACACTATGCTAATTGCTTATACGTGTCATCTGACTTAATTCTTGTATTAGCTCTAGAAAGGAAGGTATTACCACACTATTTGACAGATGAACTGATGTCCACCAAGTGAGCTTCTAACTAGAATGAAGACAAATATAACCAGAATTTCATAATTTCTCTCCTTGAAAACCCTACATGTATTGATGATCCTGACATTTTTAACTTTACATTGACAATATTTTGGCACTTAGACAAAGTGTAAGTAACTTCTGAGAAGTCAGAAAATGAAATATTTGTTCTTTGTAGTATCTAATTAAGTCTGCATATAAACAGTCTTTCTAGTTTCATATAGAGATTCATCAACTCAATAAATCTCTGGTCAGTGCCTACTGAGATAGGTGTCATGTAAAAACAAAAGGTTTTATTGAATGAACCCTGTCCTTTTGCAGTTTACAAATATTTCTTGAGGTTAAAATATAAGCACATGCGAATGCAAATAATACAGCCCTAATTAAATGAGTATTCAAAACAGTTTAGTGCTATCCTAAATGGCATATGTTGCAAATTAAGTAAATGGAGTTCAGAGAAGGAAGGGTTTACATAGGGTTAATATTCTCCAGTAGGCTCTAACAGGCAGAACAGATTGACTATACACAAAGCAGGTGACAACTGGGGTTTCCTATTTCCTCTCAAACATGGATTTATTTGAAATCAATCTACTTTCCAAAATTTCAAGCAATAGGAAACGTGAAGTTTTTTTCCATGAGTTTTATAAATTCCCAGCAAAGCATCAGGCTCATGTTAAAACTTTTTCAATTTATAATTCTGCCTTTTTTTCTGAATTGTGTGAATAAGGTTCTAATCTTGGTCTCTTTTAGAGAAATGTGTAACTCTTTCTCAGATACCCACAAACAAAATTAAAATGTAGCAACATTCTCATGTGTCACTGTTTGCGGACAATAGTGTGGAATCTTTACTTGAAGAGAAGAGATGAGTACATCATAGGGACACTACAAACTAAGCAACAAACCAGTCCTGTCTAAAATATTTTCAGCCATCAGAGATTTTAATTGAGCCCTTGCATTATGTATATGTATTACTTGGGTTCAGGTCAGCTTGGAGGCATTTCTTATCTCTTTCTTTCTCCGTGGTTTATTTATCTTACTCACTTTTCTTTTTTTTTTTTTTTTTTTTTGAGTTGGAGTCTCACTCTGTCGCCCAGACTGGAGTGCAGTGGCCGCTCCCGGCCACCGCAGCCTCGGCCTGCTGGGCTCCAGCGATCCTTCCGCCTCAGCCTTCCGAGTAGCTGGAATTACAGGCATGTGCCACCACACCCAGCTGATTTTTTGATTTATTGTAGAGATGAGGTCTCGCTGCCCAGGCGGGTCTCGAACCCGCGGGCTCAGGCAATTCACTCACCTCAGCCTCCCAAAGGCACGGGATTACAGGCTGAGCCACCGAGCCCGGCTTTCACTTTTCTAAGTTATTTAAATGAATGCCAAGTTCTTTTCACTTTGTAGTCTGGAGATAGTCATCTCTTCCTTATCCCTTTCAAACTCTAGGCTAACACTCATAAGCAATTTGAAGACCAAAAATCCTTCTCTATAACAAGATACACTTTTCCCTGGGAGATACTTGGAGGGGTGTGAGTGTGTGTGTGTGTGTGTGTGTGTGTGTGTGTGTGTGTGTGTGTGTGTGTGTGTTCTCTTTGTCCTAAGTTGTGTTGTGAATGCTTGAGTGTCAAATTATGACAATATAGAAAATGGAAAATGTTCTATTTATGGTCATACTTTCTTTTCATTGAACAACTCAAGTTAATGGAAACTGAAAAAAAAATCTGATATCATTTATATCAAGCTGGAATCTGTGACTCTGTTTCCATTATTTGTTCTTATAAATTTCCCTAGGTCCATGCAGCAAAGGTCTAATGTTTCTACTTGCTCTCCTCATTCATTTGCGCTATCTTTATGTGAAACTTCATCATACTTGTAGCTTACCTTTAAACCTTCCCCAGCCCCACCATGGTGCTATTAAAATATAGCAGCCAGAACTAAATACCATAATCCAGATTTAGTTTTACTAGTGAAGGATAAAGGATGTATTATTTCCCTGATTTGAAATGCAATATTTCCATTGATGAAAACATGTACTTCTTTCTTGTAACTACAAAGCAATTTATTGACAATATAAATCCCAGAGTATTCCTCTCA
Organism: Carlito syrichta; assembly: GCF_000164805.1. Taxonomy (NCBI): domain Eukaryota; kingdom Metazoa; phylum Chordata; class Mammalia; order Primates; family Tarsiidae; genus Carlito; species Carlito syrichta. The sequence continues at coordinate 517,219 of NW_007260563.1, read as the reverse complement.
TACATGTTGTTAATCTATATCTCTCCCCCTGTGTTTTTATGTAACTATAATGATGTCAATTAAATTCTTGTTTTCTTTACTCACATTTTTCTCTCCAATCTCACCACACAATAATTGCTTGAAGTGGCAATGTTTTGGATTTTTTTTTTTACTTTTAAACATTGTATTATTTTTAGAGTCTCTATAAAATGCTTCTTATTATATGTGAATCACAAAAAGTAAAATATTTACCATAAAATTGATCATAACCAATTTTTATTTTGTGCCTACTACTTTTAAAAATATAAACATGCATACTAGTACATTCCTGAAGTAGCCTATTTAGGTGAAATAGCCTGTAATTTAGGTGTTCCACAGAGTGTTCTTATCCTCTAAAGTTTTAGGTAAATATATGTTTGTTTTCTTTTATCAATAGGTTGACTTATCCCAGGGTATACCAGTTATCTGAATCACTCTTGGAATGATGAAGTAATCTCCTTCAGATATTCCCAAACAGGAATAATTGTAAGAAAAATGAAATTAACTCTATGAAATCATCACACGTAGGGAGGAAAAAAATCCAGCTTTTTGGGGGAGAATACACATAAATATACATTAATCCTTTATTGATAGATTAATTCATCCAAAACCATGTACTTAGCACCCCCCTAAATTTTAAGTTCAAAGTGAGTTACCGATGCTTTCAAAGAGCCCTAAGCCTAATGGAATAAAAAAGTTCTGGAAATGTCTAATGTCTTGATTGATGAGTTACAAAAATGATGCTGGGTTTGTGTAAAGCTAAAGTGTGCTGCTGGTGCCCACAAGAGTGAACACATGAGGGTAAAAAGGTAGAAGATAAGAATGGGCCTGTTGAGGAAAAGTGTTTTATATTGTAGTCTTGAATAAAAAGAATGACCATAATGCTGGAGATGAAGTGTCTAGAATTTAAGCTGTTTGCAGTGATTGATCCTTATCTTTGACCCCTTTGCAAAGTAATTGACTCTGAAGGTCTGGCATAGATTATATTGCAAGTGTCTCCTAGGCAGAGAATGTCTTAATAAATGGAAGGGCTTTTAGATCTGGTGAACATTTTGATGAATAGCTATACATATTTTAGGCTGCAGTCTGTCAGGACAGTATGAAGCAAGTTGAATTGCTCTCAAAATACTTTTATGATTCCCCTACAGAAAGTGAGATCAGAGTTTCTTTTTAGCTATGCAATAGTCTATTAGCGATATGTAGAACAACTGATGTGGAAAAAGCATCTAGGAAATCAAAAAGAGTGAATGACTGGTTGTCGTGTGGGGTGATGATGTAAAGAAAACAGAAGAGAGATGAGGGCTCCCTATTGCCTGGTTTTAGAAATGGAATAAATGGTAGGACTAGACAAAGAAATTACACAGAAAGACAAGAGGAATGGTATGAAAAGCAGTAGAAATAATGAGCTTGGTCTGGAGATTTACTGAATTTGAGATGTGTATGAATGTAAATGTGAATTCAATAGACCTTCATGAATTTAGTTTGAAACTTCAAGAAAGCTTTAGAAGTAACCATCATTTATATGTGGCAGATTAATATTGCCTGAAGATAGAATGACAAAGAATATCGCCACTGAAAAGCATATTGTTCAAGAAGAATAAAGTAAATCAATAAAAAAGAATATTGTGCAAACAAAACATGTAAAGAGGACCCAGAAGTAAAATTAAAAAAAAAGAATTTGAGAAATGGTTCCAGATATTTATAGCTTTATAACAAATCAGTCCACAATTTGGAGCTTTCATCCTATTATTATTTTTTATATTTTTATATTTTGTTTCAAAAATGTGAGGTATAATTCAGGATTGGTATACAAGTGAACAGGTAGAGTTTGGGCCTTCCTTTGGTACTCACTCTGCATGGTTTGAGATCAGATACCCTTATTAATGTTGTGTCCCCACCCCGGCAGTATCCCACTACTGCCAATTCCTTTCTTATAGTATTATGGTAAATATTCGGGGTCTGCTAATGAGTGAGGACAGTGTTACTCAGTTATTTGTTTCTGTGATGGATCACTGAGTATGATAGACTCTAAATCCATCCAAGTTGCTGCAAAGTTCATATGTTTGTACATCTTTATGACTGTGTAATATTCCATCGAGTATGTGTACCACTTTTTTATCTAGTCCAGTTTAGATGGGCAGCATGGTTGGTTCTATGTTTTTGCTATTGTGAATAGTGCTGCAATAAACATGCATGTGCAGGTATCTTTTTTGTAACATGATTTGAGTTCCTTCAGGTATATTCCTAGTAGGGGGATTGCTGAGTCACATGGAAGGTAGCAACTGCCACGCTGTATTTCATAGAGGTTGAACTAGTTTGCATTCCCACCAGCAGTGTAGAGCATTCCCTTTTCTCTGCATCCTCACCAGTATCTGTTATCTGTTGTTTTTTGTTTGTTTGTTTTATTAATAATGACCATTCTTACTGGAGTTAGGTGGTATCTCAATGTGGTTTTGATTTGCACTTCTCTGATGATGAGTGAGGTTGAGCACTTCTTCATGTGTCTGTTGGCTGCCCATATATCTTCTTTTGATAAATGTCTATTCATGTCTTTTGCCCACGTTTTTTAATTTTAAAAACGTGGAGTACAATTCGGGATTAGGTATACAAATATTCATTATGCAGGTACCCTTGTTGATGAGGTGTGCCCTTCACTCCCCTGGCAGTTTGCCTCAACTGCCAATCCCACCTCCCTTCCCTTGGCAGTTTCCCACTACTGCCAATCCCTTTCTTACAGTATTATAATCGTTCAAGGTCTGCTTATGAATGAGAACATATGGTACACTGTTCTTTGTTTCTGTGATAGATCACTAAGTAAGATAGACTCTAAATCCATCCAAGTTGCTGAGAAGTCCATATGTTTGTCCTTTATGGCTGCATAATATTCCATTGTATATATGTGCCATATCTTTTAATCCAGTCCAGCTTCAATGGGCAGCATGGTTGTTTCCATGTTTTTCCTATTGTGAATAGATCTGCAACAAACATTCATGTGCAGGTTTGTTTTCTTTTTTTTGTAGAATAATTTGAGTTCCTCTGGGTTTATTACAAATAGGGGGATTGCTAGGTCATATGGAAGGTCAATTTCTAGTTCTTTCAGAAATTGCCACAATATCTTCCAAAGAGTTTGCACTAGTCGGCATTTCCAACAGAAGTGTAGAAACGATCCTTTTTTTCCGCGTCCTTGCCAGCACCTGTTGTTGTTTGCTTTATTAATGATGACCATTCTTACCAGAATTAGGTAGTATCTCAATGTGGTTTGGATTTGCATTTCTCTGATAATTACTGAGGCAGAACACTTTTTTGTGTGTGTCTTTTGGCTGCCCATATATCTTCTTTTGAGAAATGTCTATTCATTTACTTTGCCCACCTTTAATGGGGCTGTTTTTTGTTTTGTTTTGTTTTATTTTGTTTTTTTCCTTTCAGCACATTTGAGTTCCTTGTAGACCCTGGATGTTAGGCTTTGTCAGATATACAGTTGGCAAAAATTTTTTTTTTCATGCTGTGAGTTGTCTCCCTGCTCTCTTGATGATTTTTTTGCTTTGCAGCAGTTTTTCAATCTACTTAGGTCCCACTTATTTCATAAAGTATCTGTGTGTCAGGGATTTGGGGAAAGCTTGGCTTGGTCATTCTGGTGTATCCTAGTTTTTTTGGATTACTATAGCAAAAATCCATAGATATGGTGGTTTAAACAACTGGCATTTATTCCTCACAGTTTTGAAGGCTGGTGAATTCAAGATCAGGATGCTAAAAGATTTGGTTCATGGTGAAGAGTCTCTTCCTGGCTTTTGATAGTTGAATTCTCATTGTGTGTTTCCATGATTTCTTTTTGTGTGTGCAGCGATAGGGAGCTCTGGTCTCTCTTTTTCCTGTTATAAGGATATTGACCACAATATGGAACTCTACCATTGTGTCCTTATCTAAACCCTACCTCCTAATATAATCACATGGGGGGTTAGGGTGTCAGCATGTGAATTTTGGGGGGAGTGTTACCAACATTCAGTCCATAACCTGGTTAATGACTTCTGATGCAATTGGATCACATGCTGACTGGAGCTACAGCTTTTGGGGGATTCTCTCACATATTTCTTCCTTTATCTAGTCTCAAGCTCTCTATGGGATCTCTTTAGAAGGGCAAGTTTAGGATTCCTTACTGCAAGGCAGCTTTAGAACAGTGGGGCAGCTTATCTGGTAGCACAAGGTTCTGATGCAAATGTTACAGCTTAAAAGCTCCATTTATGGCCTTTTATGACCAAACCCCAGAAGTCATGTAGTACTGCTGCGCTGCTGCGGGGTTCTATTGGTTACAAGTCTATCTAGATTAAAGCCAAGGGGATTGAATTCTACCTCTTGATAGGAAAATGACAAAGTTCTAGGCGAGCATGTGAAATGAGAGAAACTTATCTTTTGAAAAATGTTCCCAAAACATAAAGGAAGTGATCTAAAGTGTCATCTCTGATGGAGAAATAAAGTATGGCAATAACTAAAATATGCACATTAGGTTTAATCTTAGGGAGCAGCATTATAAAGTCATGATAAAGGCAAAAGCATGATTTTGTGATTTAAGAATTCAAAAGGCAGTGAGGAAATGAAAGAGTATAATAATTCCATTTATAAATATTGAATATAAGGGGGAATAGTGAACTATTTAGAAGGTTAAGCTATACAAAAATTGATTGCTTAATATATGAAAGACTTGTATATTAAAGGAAATACATAAAAACATGGGATGGCAAGTTATGGCCCTTGGGTGAAATCTAGCCTACCACCTGTTTTGTAAATAAAGATTTATTGGAACATGGTAATACATTCAGGCTTCAACAATGGAATTGAATGGTTGTAACTAAAACCATTGAACCCACACAGCTCCAGATATTATCTTTCTAGTACTATACAGAAAAATAAATTTCGAAACCTTGAACTGGAAGGAAAAATAGTACAAAATACGTGAAAAAAGATGGGTACTACTTGGAGAAGTAAGATTCCTGAGGAGTTGGAAATTGGCAGTTTCCTACTGTTTGTTCAAATTCGACTAACACAGTAGTTGGTATATAACAGTAGGCTCTGAAAAACAGTTGTTAATGAATGTCTGAATAAGAACAGCTTAACAATTCAACCATACTTTAAGAACTAAAGAATATTACTGATCCAGATTTCTTTTCCTTTGAAATATGGTTTACAGGAAGATAATGAGTATAGAAACAAGAACTTCTCTATGTTCAAATCCTTTTTCTGTAAAGTAATAGATAAGTAATTTTTTCAGTTAAATGGGAATGAAGGATGTTGTTCGGTCTTGCAATGAGATACACACCTTAAAGACAACAATAAAATTAATTAATTTTCCTTAAAAATACAAGAGTTAACTTTGTTCACCCTGTTTACTTCCTAGCTACAATGGGTAGCCTGCTGTTACCTGGGATGCTTAATCTACAGTTTATTATCTTGCGAGCATGGTTAAAGTGGTATTTTACCTGGATTCTCTGTCTATAATATTAAAAGTTTTCGTCTTCCCAGTATGTTTTCAGAATTACATTATATAATATATGCCAAATAAGTGTCAGTTATTGCTATGTTTTGTTATTTTTGTTTGTTTATGTGGGGGCATGCTATTTTGGTTACAAGGACAGAAGGATGCTAATGACTTGTAGTAACAATGCTAAAAGATACTAGTAATCCTGTAGTGCCTGGGTCAGACCTATATAACCAAGAATCATCTGGACAGAGCAACCTTTTAAAGAAAGACTATGTAGCACTTATAATAAATATTCACATGACACAAAGCTTCTTTTAAAATAAAAAGAAAACACACATAGATTAACTTTTTCAAAAGTATTTTCAAAATCACAATACACATGGGAATCTTTCCATAGAACAAAGATTATTGTTTTATAAATTCCTGCAAATATAGTAGCATATTCTAAAATAAATAGTGTATAACAATGGACATTTATTCTCTAGAAAAAAGTTCAAGATAATTTTGATGACCAGAAAAATCCTAAGCTGGAAGTTTCTTTTGAGAAAATGAAATTTCTCATAGACTATGTTCTTTTGCAAAAAGTTAAGGTAATTATCTTGCTGAAAGATATTTTCTTATCTAATTCTGTTTCTCTTTAATTTGAATTTATATATTTTTAAATAATTCAAACCTTGACAATATTTGAGATTATTAATAAGTAGTTATTTTTTCAGTATTTATAAACCTTAAATATAAAGTTATAGTCAGAAAAGAAAACAATATTGAGTTCAAGTGGGTTTTATAAATGAAAAAAATATGTTATATGTATATTGTGCTTTGTTACATTTTGCTTGTAAATCTTTGGCAATTATACTTGCTGTTATCTGATATTCTCTGAAAACTCAGTAAGTTATTTGGAGGAATTCCCATTTATTTTACTTACAGATGTATGCTATGTCCCCCCCCCAACCAAAAAAAGAAAAGGAAAGAAAAAAGCCACCTCAAGTTAGTAAATTACAGTAACTAAAATTTAAAAATTTGTCTAAATTATCATCTTCGGTCATTTATAGTTTTATCACCCATACACAGGGAGTAAACTTCTGAGAATGAAATAATCAGTAGACTTTTAACATAATAGCCAATGGAGAGGGACTCCAGATGAGAAATAAAGACCAACTTTAGAGAAAGCTGGTGAACCAAGTAGGGCAAGTGTTTCTTTCTCAGTTTCTATGAACAGTGAGTGGAAATCAGACAAGGGCTTGTGGTACAATGTGAAGAAGGACAATTACAACCTTAACTTTGAATAATAAGACTAATATTTTTTCCTGGCAAACCTAGAAGATTTGGGTAGGGAGACACTTAAGATTTTCCCTTTGAAGAAGTAAAAAAGGTAGTTGTGGCTTATGACAAGGTTCTAAAAATTAGGAGCTAATTAAGAACCAAGGATAATCTTTGAACAAATTTCTGTCTAGCTCAGATCTCTTAAATGAAGGAAAATGAAAGATTTATATTTATATAATGATGAGAAAAGACAAATCTTATTAAAAATAACAATTCAGAAAGATCTTATTTCATAGCTGAAGTTTCATATCAGAAAGAGATTTACATTTGTTCCTGATGGTACTTTTTCTCATTGTTTATTCTTTCAGTACATCCTTATTGAAATATGTATTAGTTTCAATTTCTGCTATAACAAATTGCCAGGAACTTTTAATTTTAAAACAGCTTAAATATAATGTCTTATGATCCAGCATGGGTTCTCATTGGACTAAAGTCAAGGTGTTAACAAAGTGCATTTCTTTTAGAATGTTCTAAGGGAGACTCTGGTTTCTTGTTCATTCAGATTTGTGTTAGAATTCAGTTCTTTACAGTTGTGGAACTGGAGGTCTAGGCTTTTTTTCTGTCTATTGAGGGTTGTTACAATCTTCTAGACACTTTCCACATGCCTTCTCAAACAATCCCTTTCTTACATTTGCAAAACCAACAATGGCAAGTCTAGTCTTCTCATACTGTGAACTTCTCCTACTCCTTCTTCCGTTGATGCATTTTTACCCTCCTATTTTCCTCTTCTACTTTTAAGAGTTCATATGGTTTTTAAAAAATTATTATTATAATTATTGTTACTGGAATTTTTAGCTCCACTGTCAGTAATTTATTTTTATCATTATTATGATATTGTTACCGGAGTTTTTTAACTCCATTATCAGCTTAGACTGCAACCTCAGGTTCTTGTCACATGACCAAGAGGATTAAGGAATACAGACATCAAAAGAATGAATGAAAGAAGTTTATTAAACAACAAAGCTCTCCAGAAAAAGAGAGGGGACCCGAAATGGGTAACCCGATGGTAGGAGTTTATTTGTGGTTTTATTTCATCTTTTCTGGGGGCATTTCTTTCCTTTACATCTCATCCAAACCTTACTTCCTGAAACCCAATTTTCACTGTGCATGTGGGTTCTTGACCAAGGTTACTTCATCTTGAATATTACCCACAAGTACCACAGAAAAGCCCATGGAGAGGAGGTAAACCTCAATGTGAATGCTATGTTAATGATGTTATAATAAACCAAAGTCAACTTAGGACATTTAGTTAAGTTACTGCACCTGTGTTTAAGCACCAAAAAGTCCCTTTCAACAGTACATCCTGATTTGAGAGATATGAAACCACATTTTAAGCCAGTAATTATATAATGGGGTGGTGCAGGGGACGTTCCCACAGGTGTGAAGTCTCCTGGAGATCCTCCCTCTCTGTCTACCTAACCAACTTCTGACTATCTCCTCTCTCATTATTATTATTATTATTATTGTTATTAGTGTTGCTGCTGCTGCTGTTGTTGTTGTTATTATTATTATTATTATTGAGTCAGAGTCTTACTCTCTTGCCTAGACTGGGGTGCAGTGACACACTTACAGCCGACACAGTCTCAATGTGCTGGTCTCAGTCGACCCTTCCATTTCAGTCTTCCAATTTGCTGGAACAACAGGCATGAGCCACCATGCCCAGTTAATTGTTTTTATTTTTGTAGAAGCAAGTCCTTGCCATGTTGCCCAGGTTGACTTGGAAATCCTGGACTCAGATAATCCTCTCGCCTCTGCCTCCCAAAGTGTTGGGATTACAGGTGTGAGCCACTGTGCCTGGCTTATTTTTTTTTTAATTGATGGAAAAAACTGTATGTATTTACGACATGTAACATAATGTTTTATAATTGTTCAAGGTCACCTTATGAGTGAGATAAGAGAGCAATTGACCGTAGTGAAAAACTGTCAGGGAACAGGGGGTGGGACTGGCAGTTGAGGGAAACTGCTAGGGGAGGGAGGGGCATACCTCATCAACAAGGGTACCTGCATGATCAATGTTTATATACCTAACCCTGAATTGTACCCCACATCTTTATAATAAATTAATTAATAAATAAAGTGAAAAATTAAGGGGAAAAAACAATAAAAACAAAACAAAACAAAAAACATGATATTTTAAAGTATATGGAACGACTATAGCTAATTAACATATGTATTAAGTGATATAGTTATTTTTAGAGTGAGAACACTTTCAGTAATACAATATACGAGTATTAGAGTATTATTGTTAACTTTAGTCACCATGTTGTACAATAGAGTTTTTTAACTTATTCCTACTAATTGGAATTTTCTATCTTTTATCCAATATCTCCCCTAGTCCCCTTATAACCACTTCAGTTCCTGGTAACTACCATTCTACAATGTTTTTAGATTCCATATGAGTGAGATCATGCAATATTTGTCTTTCTGTGATTGACTAATTTTACTTAACATAATGTTCTTCAAGTTCATCCATGTTGTCACAGATTAAAGTATTTTCTTATTTTTAAACACTGAATGATATTTCATTAAGAATATTAAGAATAATATTTCATATACATGCGTATGTGTGTATATATAGGTCACATTTTTTAATCAGTCATCCATCAATGGACATTTAAGGTAGATTTTGCATCTTTTTTTTTTTTTTTTGAGTTGGAGTCTCACTCTGTTACCCATACTGGAGTGCAGTGGCCACTCCCGGCCACCGCAGCATCAACCTGCTGGGCTCCGGCGATCCTTCCACCTCAGCCTTCCAAGTAGCCAGAATTACAGACATGCGCTACCACGCCCGGCTGATTTTTTGATTTATTGTATAGATGAGGTCTCGCTGCCCAGGTGGGTCTCAAACTCGTGGACTCAGGCAATCCACTCACCTCAGCCTCCCAAAGGCGCGGGATTACACGTTGAGCCACCGAACTTGGCTAATATTTATAATCTAGATTCGAGATATTTTATGGGTAGATGTCTTTGGAATATCATTACTCTGCCTAAGATGAATTGCTAGTATATACAAGTCTTTGCTAGATATCAATGATATAATGTTCACTGAAAATTAAGATAGTCCCTGGGATCATAAACAGGTATGGTAGGCAAATACTGAATGTTCAGTTCTAGCTACATAAAACTATACCTGGGATGTATCAGACAGAATAGTTTACATTATATTTTTTATCTAATACATTACTCCTAAATATATCAGGTGATATATTTAAATGAAAAGTCTTATTTTTCACTCATGCTACATATGATGGTTTGTCAACTAGAATTTTTTTCAGATAAATATGATTTTGATATGGATTGTGTAATCCATATCAAACTAGCAGGCACCATCTAAGCATACTGGGATGGAGAAAAAGTAGTGAGTTGCATATTGTATTTTTTTTTTGAGTTGGAGTCTCACTCTGTTGCCCAGACTGGAGTGCAGTGGCCGCTTCCAGCCACCGCAGCCTCGACCTGCTGGGCTCCGGCGATCCTTCCGCCTCAGCCTTCCAAGTAGCCGGAATTACAGGCACGCGCTACCACGCCCGGCTGATTTTTTTTTTGATTTATGGTAGAGATGAGGTCTCGCTGCCCAGGCGGGTCTCGAACCCGCGGGCTCAGGCAATCCACTCACCTCAGCCTCCCAAAGGCACGGGATTACAGGCTGAGCCACCGAGCCCAGCTGCATATTGTATTTTAATACTTCTACTTGAAAGTGACAGCTACCCCTTCTGCTTACTCTCTACTGATTAATCAAGTCATATGTCCACACCTAACTTCAAGTTACAGGGAAGATGCAATCCTACTGTGTTTCTGGGAGAAAAACCAGAAATATTTTATTGTCACTTTAGATTATTACTGAGTAGATCTGAATAAGTGTTGAGGAGGAAAAGTCCATATGACTAAGTTAGGATTTTTCAAAAGAGTTTGCCTAATTTGAAATGTCAGAGAAGATTTTCTGAGGAGTGTTCTTTTGATCTGAGGCTAGAGAATGAGTAGACATTTAAGAAATGAATGCCTGATGGGGAGAGAAAGAAGTTGACAGTTAGAAGGGGTGACATGTGTAAAGCCCCAATGGGTAGCTATAGGAATCTTGAAAGTTATTCTAATTGTATACATGCAAGCATATAACACCTTGTATTTTATCATAAAGACATATTTTTAAGACATATGTTGCAATAAGTTTCTGCATTAATGGGTTAATCTAGTAAAAACTCCTAACCATAAATAAATCCTAAGCAAGTTCACTCAGTTATCAATATCTGAAGCATTTTTAACAAGCTGTAAAACAATATTTAAATCAATATTTTCTAAAGTCTCATACATGAATCTTCTACATTAAGATCACATGGGATGCCCTTTTAAATGTACTACCCCAGCCAAATGATGCAATCTTTAGCAGTGGATTCAGAAATCAAATTTTTAGGAAGCTCTCCAGGAGATTTGTTTCACTATACGTTTAAGAGATTTTAGAAGTTGAGGAATCCTGTTGTAATAACAGGCAAAATTTAGGTATCCATAAAATACTTCCATGATTGCCTTTGGGGCAACAACAGCTCCTTAATCCTGAGTTCTTAATCTTGAGTCCATAGGACTATAGTCCATAGGACCAATGTGAGCAGATATTAGCAGTTATATATTTTATGTTTATGATGGCCTGAAGAGAATTAGTATGAGTCATTCTATAATATAGAGAAGACAAACTAAGTGCTATTTCTACCATGTAATTAAAGGCTCATGCTTATATTCTTTGTGGCATTGACTGGAAAAAGTGCTACTTTGATTGTCATGAATAAAGAATAAAGTTCACCCTGATACAGATACTTTTTTTTTTTTTTTTTTAAGTTGGAATCTCACTCTGTCGCCCAGGCTGGAGGGCAGTGGCACGCTCCTGGCCACCGCAGCCTCGACCTGCTGGGCTCCAGTGATCCTTCCGCCTCAGCCTTCCAAGTAGCTGGAACTACAGGCGCACACTACCACGCCCAGCTATTTTTTTTGATTTATTGTAGAGATGAGGTCTTGCCAAATTGCCCAGGTGGTTCTTGAACCCGCGGGGTCAGGCAATCCACTCACCTCAGCCTCCCAAGGCGTGGGATTACAGGCTGAGCCACCGAGCCCGGCTTGGAGATACATACTTAAAAGTGGGCAGAGGGACTAGATAACAACAACAAAAAACCCCTAGCAAGCTGTGAGTGAAGACTCACCAGTGGCTTGAACTAATTCAAGAAAAGAAACAATTGAGCTATTACCCAACCATAGTTTTAAAATCAGAATCTACACAAAAGTTTCTAATGGTTAGATTTGCTTTGGATTTCACAGAAAGTAATTTTGTTTCAACAAACTATCCCTCAATTCCATCAATATTATTAATTTAATTTTTTTATTAATATTAGTAATTTTGTTTATGATTTTACATTGCAACATATGCAATGAGCATAATACATTTATACATAGTTTTGTATTTGAATAGATTCAACTAATATTTAAATAAACCATTTAAATCATTTCTGGAGCTCTATTTCTTCTTTAAAATGAGCTTATGTATTATAGTACAAAAGCTTGAGAATCATGAGTCTAAAACATTATACCACCCTTTTTGCCTTGTATGTTCTGTCTGATGCTCAATATCTCATCATGAAAAAATCTTTTGCAATGAGTTGCATTCAAGGATTTCACAAGAACTGAATTAAGAACTTCTCCATGAAAACCTAGAGAGCCACGTGCTTACCACCATTAGAACAAACCCCTTAGAACTCTGTAGTTACCTACCTGCTCTATTTTGTAGGTGCTAGCTATTATTACTTTGCTTTCATATGTATTCTCATAATCTCTACTCTGTTTACTTTCTGTGATGTATTGCTGAAGAGTATACATGTCATCAGCAGAATGCTGTACTCTGTCTTCCAGTTTAGTTAGGCCAATATGAAATACAAGTACAAGAACAGAGATGGACTGAAGGGTGAATTCAATATATTTATTCTCTAGTTCTCCTCCTTAAAGGTTTAATTTGGGCTAGAAGTGTCTCTTGACAAGAAAGATACTGTCCTCCTAAAGATACTTCGATGTCCAGAACCCTCTCATAACTGAGCTCTACAAAGAGATTTATTTCCTCATCTCTTCAAGGTAAAGTAAGGCAAAGGACAAAATGTAAGAAAACAACTAGACAAAATTCCCCAACTGAAGCAATTACTAGTTTTGTCTAGTTGTTTTCCTACATCTAGTCCCTGCCCATGTAAATAGTACCTTTATTAAACAGTAACCAAATTATTCTATTATTTTTGTCAGGGCTCTCACTGATATACTTCAGGATGACAGATTATTCTGTTAAAACTCTAATCACTAACAGAGTGTGTGGCATGTGCATGCTCAGTAGATATCTCTTTGATAGACAACATTAATATTAGATAGATGTATTGATTAAGTCAAAATTAAAATTTAGATCTAGAGAAGAAAAAGTCTATTGGCTACTTTATTGCTTTTGAAAAAATCTTTAACTTTCATTTATTATTTTTAACCTCTAGATACTTGTATTATTAAAATTCTGTAGATTCCTCTCCAAGCTGTAAACCAGTTTTAAAGTAATAACTCTGCTTTTAACTCTTTTATGCATAGATGATAGAACTCCAGTTCATTAAGTTATATTTACAATAAAATATTAACATGCTTTAGTAGTTTGTAAAATTTGCCCAGCTTTAGTTTTATTATTGTTGCAATAATGGAGCAGCTTGTCATTGCCTTTTCAATGCACATTAATAGTAGCCAAATCCTTCTTCCTAAACTTAATTTCTAGTGTTCAATCGTCAAACATGACAAAATTGAACAAGTTATTTTGCAAGCGAGGGTTATTGTTTTCCAAGTATTTGGATTAGTCAATAAATTATTTAAAAAGTGCTTTCAATGAGTACAATGGCTGTACATTGTACAAAAAATCTTAGCTGCATTAAAATATTTCAATATTAAAGATTCACTCAAAGAGGTCATTGATATTTTATCTTTATCTCCTGTATATATGTTTAAAAAATTGAGGCTGCTACTTTTCTTTGAAAACAAATATATCATATATGGTAAATATACTGGAGTATATAGTAAATACATATTAAAATATAAAAGACTGCTCTACACGTTTTTTATGTGCCCATAGATCCTATCAGACCTGTATAGCTCTCCTTCCCAGCTGCTACTGCCTTAGATTAAAACAACCTCAGCTGTCTCCTGAATTACTCTAACAGTTCATTTTACCACTTTTCATGTCTAATTCAATCTTGCCTCCTGACCCTTCCTACTTTATGATGTAGTGAAATAATACTTCAAAAGAACACACTTAATCTTCTCACTTTCTTGCTTAAAAGAAATGTCTTTTGCAATGTTTCACCATGGACTCAGGGTAAAGTCCACACTCCTTATATTAAATACAATTTTATCTGGTTTTGGCCCATACTTTCCTCTATAACATACAGTCATAAATCTTTCTCAAGAGTATATCTTGGTGTTCCATATACATGGAAGTTGGTGTAGCTCTCTTAAAGCAATAACTGGTAGAGATTGTGCTCCCACTACCTGGAAATGAAATAAAAATTAGAAGACACACAGACATCCAGTTGTGCTAACTTTGTATCCTGCTAAGATATATGTTACAATTTGAACTAAATGTAATACAAACTTAAATATATATATATGAAACACTTCATTTCCTTTTTTTGTAATATTTCAATGTGAACTTCCCAGCCTCACAAACCTCATCATAAACTTAGAACAGATTATGAAAGTATATTTAAAAATCACTATCAATATTTTAAATAAAACTCTTCTTCTACCTAAATTTTCATCTTTCCCTAATTGCCACCATTGTCACATGCAGTATAAGGTATAATTTCCTTTGTTTGACCATTAGGTCCCAGTACAGATTTTATTCCCTTGCTAAATTTTGACTAAATTCACGAAAAGTAAGTGGTTTCTCACCATATATTCATATATCCTACAGTACCCAATCCCACACCACTGTGCATCCAACTTATTGTCTTATATTTGTTCCTTTCTCGCCTTCATCAGAACACCTAAGATTTTCAAGATCAAGACATGAGTTTTCATCAACATTAGCTAACTATGCCTAACTGCCCAGGCTCAGGCATAGCATAGCCAAAAACAAATATTGGAAAGGGAAATGGCTATACCACAATTTCAATTGATAACTATTGGTTGGGAGTAGTTATGAAGAAGACTGCTTTTTTGAACCCACTTTCAGCATTTTCCAATGATTAATAACGACAGTCAATAACTTTAACCTTCTTTAATCCTGGACTCACTGGACAAGCATCAGTTATGCTTTATGGCAAATGTGAAAAGAACAATTTATAATTGTGCTATGAGTATTGTTATAGGGAAACTGATAGACCAATCATCTGCTTGCCTTCAATATCATAAATCTTGGTTGGTGTGCCTTTAAAAATATTAAGCATAATATGACATTCTGTTTTTACTACCTGTCACTTGATACAGAATTTTTTTCCTTAAACAGTATCAAAGAACTTACTTTATAATGACACACACACTTACACTCACAATGAAATATCAGTATTGTGATTGTCAGACTTATCTTTGATATATGAAATTACTTTGGATACAGAAGTAATGAGTACTTAGTTGTCATTTTTATAATATGTCCATTGCAATCCATCTTTAAAAATTTATTAATGTTTACATTTATTATAAAAGTATTATAGAAAATATAGATGTTTTTAAAATTTTAAACTGGACATTATCTGAAATGAAATAACATACTACTGTAGATGAGTAGTTGCTGACCTAATTTAAAAAAGAAAAATAATGGTCCCTAATTAATAAAAATATTTGGATTTTTTTTGTTTTTTGTCATAAAGCATCATAAAATTGGTAATTTGTACTTTTTTATTTCCTGAGTAATTTACAAATCTATTTTGCAATATAAATATATTCAAATATACATTGGCTGTGAATATATTATCTATATTCACAATTATAGCCTTCCTTTTTCCAATTTCTATTTTCGATCTATCTAAACAGAAGGGATTGAACATAGGCAGGCATTAATAAAAATGTGTGGGAATCTAGGAAGAAAAACAAATGCTAGTCAACTGAGTAGACCTGAGGTCACACACTGAAATCTTGCTGAACATTCTTCAATCTTCTGGCTGATCAAAACACAAGTTTAAGAAATCTTTGTTCTGTTTATAACAAGCAATATCATATTTTATGTGGAAAAATGTCCACACTGTTTTATCATTTTTAAACCAGTTATGTTAACTAGCATGTTCTAGTAGTAGTCACAGAATGCTACAAAAATGTATTTTCATTATTTATGGTGAAACATTTTGTGAATAGGTTGATTTTTTGAGCCTCTTTGATTTCAGTTTTGCTTCTAAGTTTTGTAGAGGCTAAAGCCACTCCATCTTGTATGCTAATTTATCATATTAACTTCTGATTAACTGCAGTTGCCAGAATGACTCTACGATTCCTATTTTATCTACTGCTCCTGTGTAATAGTAAATACTATAAATTCCGTCCTACGGCAATTGTCCTCATAGTCCTTCTGAAGCACTATGGTACATAAGCCCTGGGTCTAGGGGTTAATGATGCAAGGATCTACCGTCACATCTTCTTTCCACCCAAAACATGGCTTTTGTTCCTATGTCTCTGTTAAATATCTCTTTCTGAGAAGGTGCATATGTCTGCCTCTTCTTTCAGTCATTCAGCTTCCTCGGGCTTTGGGTGGAGATTTGAACAGACTTCCTCATCACAGAGCAATATTCCAGTCTATATTGCTCAGCATTTTATATATCAAGAACAAAGAGAAAAAGCCTAAATAAGTGAAATATCAAATCACAACACACCCTAAAGAAATACAAAAAACTGTCACCGATTGCTATGAAGACCTGTATGAAACAGACGCAAAAACCTAAGTGAAATGGAGAACTTTCTTACATCATTGTCTTCCTTTAATTTTTTTTTTCATTAATCAGTATTTTTTATTATGGTTTTGTGGGGTACAGTTAAGGGTTAGGTGTACAATGACGTTTCATTCAGGCACCCTGTAGATAAGAAGTGTTTTCCCATCCCCCGACAGATATTTGCTACTGTTATTTTAAGGCTTGCTTTCTGATAGAAATTGGGTCAGTAGAGACAAGTTCACATTCCCCAAATAAATGAAATTTTAAAGCATTATGAATTTTTTTTGAGTAAAGTTGTTTTTCTGTTTTTGCTTTTTGATCTTTCACTAGTGTCATATTTGTCTTTTGATAGAGAGCACATATAGGAATACTAGTATCCCTATACTCCATCAAATACAGGCAGGTAATGTCAGAAAACCATCAGGCCTATCACCCTTCTTTCAGTCGTTATCAGCTTCAATTTCCCTATACTGACCAAGTATTGTACTTGTAGGAGGAGGAGTATTTAAAACAGAGAAAATGGCTTATTCAGTACGCTTGGTTGACAGGCCTATGGCAAATATCTATCTTTTATTACAAGATATAATGCATGTATATATGCATATATGAATGTATATATACTCACACCTGCTTTGTATGTACATTCTAGCTTCCTGTCTTAACCTACCCACACAGAATCTTTCCCATCTGTAAGGTGTGCTTGTGAATACTTCTTCAATTTGTAGATGTCTCTTCAAATTTTGCAAATCTCTCCCTTTGTAGTATATTTGGCCACAATCAAATCTGGCAGGACAAAGAGGAAAATAGGTCCAGCAATAAACCTAATCTCGTGTGTACTGAAAAGTCTTGCACATTGTTAGGCTTGATTATTGAGAGTGAAAGGTTAATGGATATTTGTTGAAAAATTCACAAATTCATTACCTAGACATTTGTAAAAAAAAGTAATGTGTATTCTGTAATCCTAGCCTATATACAGAAAAAGAAATTTAATTTAAATTTGATTTCACATTTTAAGAATAGTACACACTAATAAATTTAAATATAATCAGGTTCTATTTTCTACTTCTTTATAGTTGTTCAGTCAGATTATGCATAGTAAAATGGTGACAAATATTTAAAATATAAAATTGCATTTGCCTATAGATAGCTGAATTTAGTAATACAATTTTTTATTTCTGAAATGATAAATAATAAACTGAACCAAGAAGAGGGAAGATCAAGGTAATCGGAGAATAACATTTGCAGAAGACTTTTTTTAAAAATACCCCTCCCTTCTTGAGTGCACCTTTGAGTAGCTTGCACACATCTAATAGTGACTAAGAGAAGATCAACTGAAATGGGACTGTGGCATGGGTGAAATATGAATATAACATCTGTGGACCACTTTATACATCTTTCATTCTATTTGAAAACAATGTAAAATCTTTCTGTTCTGACTAAAGTCAGAAAGATACCATGCCCAAACCACGGAAATATATTTCAAACAGTGGCTTTATTATTTTTATTTTTTAAATTTTTTACTGCAAAAAGTGGCTTTTTTAATATAATCAATATTTTTTATTATGATATTGTGAGGTACAGTTAAGGGTTAGGTATACAAATATGCTTCATTCAGGCACCCATGTTGATAAGAGGTGTCTCCCCATCCTCAGACAGATATTTACTACCGTTAATCCCTTCTCCCTCCCCCTCCCATAGTTTCCCACTACTGTCAGTCATTTTTTTATAGTATTACATGGATCAAAAATCACATGATTATATCATTAGATGCAGAAAAAGCTTTTGATAAAATCCAGCACCCCTTCTTGATAAAAACCCTCAAACATCTAGGCATACAGGGAACATACCTCAAAATAGTAAAAGCCATCTACGAGAAACCCACAGCCAGCATATTCCTACACGGACAAAAATTGGAACCATTTCCCCTGAAAACTGGAACAAGACAAGGATGCCCACTCTCACCCCTCCTGTTCAATATAGTATTGGAAGTCCTGGCTAGAGCAATCAGAGAAGAGAGGCAATCACGGTATCCAAACAGGAAAAGAGGAAGTCAAGTCATCTCTCTTAGCAAACCAATAGCTTTAAATCCATGATTGGGGAGACACAGTGTCAAAAAAAAAAAAAAAATACTGGAGGATGTATGCTAAAATAACTTATAGTTTAACACAAAGTTTATTTTAATAAACATAAATATTATCACATAACTGACATAAAATTCAGGCACATTGAGTTGAGAAATGCTGTTACAGTAATGAAGGGAAACATGGAAAAATATAAAATTTAAACTTCTAGCAAGAAGATAAAATATAGAATAATTTTTAAGCTGGGCTTGGTGGCTCAGCCTGTAATCCCGCGCTTTGGGAGGCTGAGGTGAGTGGATTGCCTGAGCCTGCGGGTTCGAGACCCCAGGCAACTTGGCGAGACCTCATCTCTACAATAAATCAAAAAATCAGCCGGGCGTGGTAGCGTGCGCCTGTAATTCCGGCCACTCTGAAGGCTGGGGCGGAAGGATCGCCAGAGCCCAGAAGGTTGAGGCTGCGGTGGCTGGGAGTGGCCACTGCCCTCCAGTCTGGGCGACAGAGTGAGACTCCAACTCAAAAAAAAAAAAGAAAAAAAAAAGAATAATTTTTAGTCAGTTAATGATTCCCTGCTATTCTGTTTTATTATTTTTATTTGTTGTGGCATAATTCATGATTAGGTGTACAAGTGGAAACCATATAGGTAAGGTTTGGTACTCCCTTTGGACCCCACTTTGCCTGATTTGAGATCAGGTACCCTTATTGATGTTGTGTCCTGGCCTCCCACTGCCCTTCCCCTCGTACTCTTCCGGTATCCCACTTCAGTTCATCCTTTTCTTAGAGTATTATGGTAAATATACCCAGAGGAACTCAACTCATTCTACAAAAAAGATACCTGCACACACGTTTATTGCGGCACTATTCACAGTACCAAAAACATGGAACCAGTCATGCTGACCATTGAAACTGGACTGGATTTAAAAAGTGTGGCATATATACATGATGGAATATTGTGCTGTCATCAAGAAGGACAAACATACGGACTTTGCAGCAACTTGGATGAATTTAGAGTCGCTCATACCCAGTGATTTATCACAGAAACAAAGACAAGGGTACCACACGTTCTCACTCATAAGCAGACCCTGAACTTTTACCATAATATTGTGTTATATTAAGTAAGAATCTCAGTTTGTTTTGATGCATGTATAAGTAATCATTTATTTAATAACAAGCTATATAGATGGCTATTTTTTGCTTTATTTTGGACAAGTATGTAAAATTATCAGAAATTAGGTCATTTATTAAACATCAACATGCATCAAAGTAAACTAGACTTTCAGGATGTATGCTAAAATAACATAGTTTAACACAAAGTTTATTTTAATAAACATAAATATCATCACATAACTGACATAAAATTCAGGCACATTGAGTTGAGAAATGCTGTTACAGTAATGAAGGGAAACTTGGAAAAATATAAAATTTAAACTTCTAGCAAGATAAAATATAGAATAATTTTTAAGCTGGGCTTGGTGGCTCAGCCTGTAATCCCGCGCTTTGGGAGGCTGAGGAGTTCATGAAAGGCCAAAAAATAGCTTACATTATTTTTGATAAAGTAACTTTATATTTATAAAAAGAAGCAGTACCACAAATATTATAGGAAACTATAAAATGTGTTTAAAATATCATAACAGATATTAAAACATGCTATACAAATTTATACTAATAAGAAGATTGTGGAATAAGAACAAGACTGTATAAATAAATTAATGAATAAGACAGTGTGATGTAAAGCCATGTAGATATAGGCGCATAAGATGGGGTGGTCATATAAATAAATAAGGATATCATACATTATTTTGTCAAAGCTGTAGGGAAAATCACCTCTGTGTGGAAAATAATAAAGTTGATTCTTTACTTTACACCTGACATAAGCTTGAAATACTTTTGGACTAAAGATTTTCATAGAAATGCAACTATAATATTTAGTATATATATATATATATATATATATATATATGTATATACATATATATATTTATATACACAATGTTGATTATATGTATTATAATTATATGTACTATTATGTTTATAAAAATCCTTACCACAAGACCATAATGTGGATCCTGTATAATAACCTCACATTTTTCTATCTCTCATCAAATAATAGAAATGATAATAATAATTTTTTTAAATTGCAGTCTCACTCAATATGTTGCCCAGGCTGGAGTGCAGTGTCATGATCATGGCTTACCACAGCTTTGATCTTCTGGGCTCAGGTGAACCTTCTGCCTCAGCTTCTGGAGTAGCTGGGACTGTAGGCATGAGCCACCATGCTGACTAAATCGATGCTTATTTAGTTCTTATTGTTTATACTTCCCCCTACTGCTAACAATAATACTTGATTTTTATTTAACACTATCTCCTTAGCATTTGCTTTATTTATTTGGCCATCAACTGTGCAGCAGATACTACATAAAAACAGAACTTTGAGATATTCAGTAACTTGATCAGGGATACAAGGCTAATTAATGTTAAAACTTGGAGTTGAAACTGAAATACTAACTCTGTACTTAGTCACTCAACACAATTACCTCACATATGATTCTCCTGGAAGGTAGAGTATAGAAATACCTGCTGATTTCTTTTTAATAATGTCTCTTTGGGACAGAAAATACATTCCTCACTGGCTTATTCCCCCTTAAAAATTACTCCACAGAGGAGCTGCTTACATTTATTAGCTCTATTATGGAATGTTACATACACAGACACTATTTTCAGATATTGTAGAGACAAGTAATATTTTCATTTTTGTCCTGATTGCCTCAATACCTCACTTCAGTTAGAACCATAACATAGTACTTGTGTTGATTATATGTGTCCTTATTTGCTTGATCTTAAGTTTATTTTATCTAGGTTTAAATTATTTTTAAAGTAATTTTGTCTGCATTTTTGGCTCAGTGGCTCAGCCTGTAATCCCACATCTTGGGAGGCTGAGGTGAGTGGATTGCCTGAACCTGCGGGTTCGAGACCGCCTGGGTAACTTGGTGAAACCTCAGCTTTACAATAAATCAAAAAATCAGCCAAACATGGTAGCGCGTGCCTGTAATTCTGGCTACTCTGAAGGCTGAGGTGGAAGGATCGCCGGAGCCCAGTGGGTCAAGGCTGCAGTGGCTGGGAGTGGCCACTGCACTCCAGTCTGGGCGACAGTGAGACTCCAACTCAAAAAAAAAAAAAAAATTCAAATTCACTGTGTAATTGGAAATTTATAAAGTTTATTTAAAGACTGTCATTTATATTGTGATTATCTGGTCATTCTTATTTTACCTGATAGCCTGTTTTACTAGCAGAGTCTCAATAATGTTAATAATATAATTTAATATCTCAAAAATTCAATGTAAAATTTTCATGGCCCCTATCTGAACCAACAACAAAAAAAGCTTTCAAGGTAGGCAGAGATGCTTTTAAGGGGAAGATCAAAGTCCTAAATGAAAATCGCACCTCCAAGAATTCCTTATAGTAGATATTATTGTTGAAATCTTCCCTATCATATTTTTGCATTTCCTACTTTATTCTGACCTCAAATAGATGTTCATCTCTGGTTTTGAACTTCTTTTAGTAGGATAATACTTAATCTGGTAGAAAGATTATAATGTGACAATTACCAAATAATACCTAGCCCCGCTGGAAATGACTATAACTTGAAAACAAGAATGAGAGTATAGGTCACTCCATCCATTCATGGCTTTACTGATTGAGAAGATTTCACAGGGATCCTCCGATGGACGGTACACTCAGATGGTCTCATGCCATCTTCTACAACAGTTGTTATCATTGGTTTGTATTTGAGGAAGGTCATCGGCTATAACATTGAAGTTATCCTCAGGCTGAATATAGTCTTAAAGTTTTGCTGGATGATTTGACAATTTAGTTTCTGCTAGAAGTGACCCTAATGTTGAGTCTTACTTGTGATAATATTCGTAGTCAACTACTAATGCAGTGCCACATCGAGTTGTGCTCTGAATTGCCAGGTTCAGCTTAACTGCAACTAACTGCCAGGGGATCCTCCTCTTTTAATAATCACTCAGAAACTCTGTGTCATCTCAAAATGTGAGCCCTGTATTTGGACAAATATACCAAGTGTGTTAAGCAAATATAGAATTTTGTGACAGCATCTATAAGATGATGAGCCCTTAAAATCCTCCCTGGTCGCAGGGCTTAGTGACTCAGTTTGTAATCCCAGCATTTTGGGAGGCTGAGGTGAGTGGATTCCCTGAGCCTGCTTGTTTGAGACCAGCCCTGGCAAATTGGCGTTACCTCGTCCCTACAATAAATCAAAACATAGCTGTGCAAGGTAGCGCGTGCCTGTATTTCCAGCTACTTGGAAGGCTAAGGCAGAAGAATCGCCTGAGTCCAGCAGGTTGAGACTGCATTGGCCTTGGGCGTGCCCCTGCACTCAAGTTTGGGTGACAGAGTGAGACTCCAACTCAAAAAACAAAAATTAAATGTGTCCCTGGTACAATATAAGTAACTATCACTTTTATTTTCATTACAACGTTTCTTATTCAGTTTGTCTTGACATGTAATTACGGTTTTTAAGTTTTTCAAGATTATTTTGCATTTTATTTTTTCTCATGAGGTTTAATTTCTTTTTAAATTAAATACTATTTGAAATTATATAAATCTATTTGTTATTACTTTTTTCTTTTTTAATATATTTTTAATTTTTTTATTTTAAAGATGTGTATAATTCAGGGTTAGGTATACAAATGTTCATTATGCAGGTATCCATGTTGGCTAGGTGTGCTACCCCCTTCTCTGGCAGTTTCTCATGACAAACAATCCCACCCCCCACTCTCCTGGCAGTTTCTTACTACTGCCAATCTTTTTCTTGTAGTATTATGATAATTGTTCAAGATCCGCTTTTGAGTGAGAGCATGTGGTACTCGTTTTTTTTTTTCTGTGATAGATCACTCACTATTATAGCCTCTAAATTCATCCAAGTTGCTACAAATTCATTATTTTGTCCTTCTTTATGACTATGTAATATTCCATCATGTATATGTACTACAATTTTTTATCCAGTCCTCTTTCAATGGGCAGCATGGTTGGTTCCATATTTTTGCTATTGTGAATAATGCTACAATAAACATGCATGTGCAGGTATATTTTTTATGGAGCAATTTGGGTTCCTCCAGGTATATTCCCAGTAGGGGTATTGTGGGGTCATATGGAAGGTCAATTTTTAGATCTTTTAGGAATTGCCACACTGTTTTCCACAGAGACTAATCTAGTTTACACTCCCACCAACAGTGTAGAAGTGTTCCCTTTTTGCTGCATCCTCTCCAGCATCTGTTGTTTTTTGTTATTGATGATGGCCATCCTGACTGGAGTTAGGTGATATCTCAGTGTGGTTTTAATTTGTTTTTCTTGGATGACTAGTGAGGCTAAACATTTTTTTCATGTATCTATTAGCTGCTCGTATGTCTTCTTTTGAGATGTGTATGTTTTCATATATTTTACCCATATGTAAAGGGTTTTTTTTCTTTCTATTTTTCAAGTTAAAGAAAATAGTAGGGCAGCTACATTGAGGCTTAAATGTCTGCATTTCTAGAAGACACAAGTCTATATACTTTTTCAGGTTAGCATTGAGGCATTGGTAGCCTCTTTAATACATCCACCATCTAATATAGTCAAAGCAATTGAGACAATACCAAAGCTTTAGGTAGATTTTTTTACTGTCTTGGAATAGAAACAGATACTAGCATAATAGTCCAGGCATTAAAATTCAGATGTTAAATATGTAGATATTTTATTAGATTTATTAAATGAATAAATATTTAGATACTTTAGACATTAAAATAACTAGTTCAATTATTTCACATTTGGAATGAGGAGACTAAGGTTTAGATAGGTTAAATAACTTGTCTGCTCTCACATATGTTGTAAGAGTCAGGTTTCCAATACAGAAATTTTCAAGCTAAACTCAGTTTTTCTTCCACAGCAAATTGCTTTAAGATTGTGTTTATTTTTTTTTCTAGTGAATGTGTGTATGTCTGAAGTGGTGATGATGATGGTAGGGAGTGTGATATATATTACATAGTTTTTTTCTCTAATCATATCTAACGTAAATATTTTATGTGGATACAAACAGAATCAAAATTTCTTTTAGAAATTTTTTAAACATATATTTCTACCTTTTTCTTAAAAGTTCAGAAAGTCCTACCATCAACTTCCATTAAGTTCAAATATAACAACTCATTTTCTATTGCTTTACTATGGAAAAGACATTGTCATAAGAACTTCTAATTATTGATTTTATCCAATAAAATTATTTTATTTGTCTTTGCAAAAAAGTATTATCAAGGGCATTTTAGCAATCCAAAATGAATTCTGCAGAAGTATAGCCAGTAAGATCACAGCTGAGACCTTACTAGAAAGGTCACATAAAGGCTAAAAATAAAGAAAATGATTTCCTCCTTAGATTCCTCATGACTGTGATTTATTTAAAAATGGAAATGAAAAGCAGGAAAATTTATTTTCCATGATTTTATTCTATATCTGTGAATGACAAACCTTGATTGTAAATTGGTAATGTAGAAACATATCAACTTAGTCTTAGAGTGAGACCACCAAAATTCAAAGGTCCAGTATTCCACAGTATAAGTTATAAATTTCATACAATATGCACCTTCAAATTAGCTAACATGTAATATATTTTTTTTCTTCTCCAAACCCATCAAGAAGCTGAGAAGCTGATTTGATATTCATTTCTATTGAGTAAATAAAATGAAATCCCTTTTTGCCACTGCTCCTGTCTTCAAATAATGGAACAATGTGGCGGAGATTAATGGTCATGATTAACTCCCTACAGGTTGTAGTTGCATGCCCCAGTGATTATTCTGTCATTATTCTGCATGAGACGCTACCAGATCCCAATATGCTTTCAGCCACAAAGCCAGACAAGACCAAAAGGTCAAGCTACTTAGCAGCTTGATACTCCTTCATTCTGGCATGTGTTCTCATAGCAAATACCATCAAAATTACATAATTAAAGTGTTAACAAGGACATATTGGGTTATGCAATGGAGCCCATTGTGAAGAATAATAGACTGAATCCTTTCTGAACCATCTAGTATATCCACATGATGACCACCTTGGATGACTAGGTTTCATCAATTAAATCAGGAGTAGTTTTGAAAGCAGCTCTCATACCCTGCCCACACACATTTCCCCTGTTCTCATTTTAGATCATTCTGTTTTATGAATTGTAGATTTTGACTTTCTGGCCATTTCTTAGGTTCACATTTATTCTGCATTTTAGGAGAATGAGACATTGAGTTCATTATGTTTCTGTCTCTCTCTATTAGCACATAAAAACATAATTATGAATTTGTAGGTTAAAAGAAAAAGTGTATTTTCTTTTACACAATAGGTGTGCCTAAAATTTAATCACCTAAAACACAGAGATTAATTGTACACCCTATTGTAGAGTTAAACATAAATTTTAAATTTTAAGATAAGAGTATTCTTAGCTTTTCTAAATTTCTCAATTGGACTTTTACTAATTATGATTTCATATCCCCCAGATACATGGGGCTGGGGTACCACAATTTTCATTTGATATAAGCAAATATAGCCAGGTTTTGATATCACAGAGATACAGAATAAATATCTCACAAAGGTAGAAACTTGGTACAAATATTCTCATGATTTCATTCTTCATACTATTTTTTTTCTAAACTGTTTTCCACAGGTAGAACAGAGTATTCGGCTTGGATTTCATTTTATCTGTTTACCTTTGTGCCAATTTAAATATTATTATTCACCATTTGAATGATAAGATTTTTAATTTTTCATAACTTACAGATATGATGTATTTCACCACTCTCTGCTGCATCAGTAGCCCTCTATTGCTCTCAGTTCCTATATATAGTGTTTTTTAAAAATAATATTGTATAAAAGCATATGTTTGTCATATATTTTTAAAACTGTCAAGGTACTAGCAATGCAGATAGCACAATGTATTTTTCTCATATGCATACAACTTAAGTAACAGATCTTATTGCTTTTTGCAAGAAAAATGTTTTTTGGGGATGACAACATTGTAATAAAAATTAAGCATTACTTATAAAATATACCACTGTGTGGCAATCATTATTATATTATTATAAATTACAAGCATTTGTTGCAATTCAATAGAAATGCATAATTACTGGAAATATAAATATTATTTAACTCCCCATTAACTTATTTAAAAATGTTCTAGAAACTTGATATATGTGTGTGAAGAAATTAGACATCTGTGAGCAAAACTGTACTTACAGATTATTAGCACTGCTATGTTTTATGATAAGATTATATGAGAGAAAGAGAAGTCCCTGAGATAAGCTAAAGCCTGGTGCCCAGCAGGTTCTGAGACAGATCAGTGGCAAAGTAGAGGACAAGAAGTAGGACAAGTCTCCCTTCCCACATAGAACATGACTGTTAGAGTAACAAAGTAAGCAGTTTGCTTTAATTCAGCAGAGGTTACTTCCAGATTTAGGACTGTTTAGACCACCCAAGGCTCCAACTGGCTGTTTGCATGTGATGGAACAATAGTAAACACCTTCTAATGTCCATGCCCCTCTCGAATATATTCTATATCTCTAATAATCAAAAATATTATAATCATTTTAGGCAGAATGAACTCATAACCATAGAACCTCCCCCTTGAGTTTCCTGAATGTTGAAGTCTGAATGATTCAAGTTCCTTTCTGACCAGTGAGCACTGTGTACTGTCAGTTTCCTTTAAATTGAGACCTTCTCTGAAATATATTACATGCCATTATTATATACCATAATCACATGTAGCATCATAGACCGATTCAGTTTTACCAAGATCCTCCTTTAACTTCCATCATGATCATTTCCTGCCTGCTCATAAATTCAGAGTGCTAATTTCCAGGCATCATCCAGGCCTACACAATTGGAAGTATTAGTGAAGCTTATTCTTGTTAAAACACTTCTCTCCTTGTATTCTTTCAGCTGTTTCCTTAATAATATTCACTGAATTCCAAACTTTTGGGGAAAGAGCAAGCATATACATTAAATGTTAAATACTTGGATGGAAAGATTTCATCAGTAGCAGTGAGGTATGTAGGAGAGCAGAGAACCGTTTTCATGAGTCTCTTTCTGAGAATGAATATACTGTAAACAATTTTAGTTATTCTTTAATGGCAGAAAAGAAGAGATAGATAGGTTTCAAATATTTTAGACTTAAAATACAACTTTGCCTGTTTCTGTATTGGTAATTTGATTTATCTGTCCTTTCTTGTTCTTCTACTAATATTAAAGCTTAAGAAAACCAATTTTTTGTCCAAGACTAGTGTAAAGTCTCAAAAACTATTCAGAAAATAATGTGTTCATTACTGGTGTTATAGCCAAACTGCAAGAAAGGAGAATCACTAGCACACTTAGTTTGAGCTATGACTTCTTTAATAACACATGGTCAAGAGTAGGCTCGTGCCAAGAAAGCTCTCAACCCCAAACAAAACTAGCAAGAAGCTTATAAAGGCAAAACCACAAGTGGGCTACATAGCAGGGGTGAGGGAACAAGGAACTAAAAACAAAAGGGAACAAAATATAGGAACAATATATGGGGATATGGCAAGGGAATTTTGCAAAGAACAGTCTCTTGGTGCAATATCTGATTTCAGTTAACAAAGCATACAATTACATGGAACTTATGGAGAGGGAATTTTCTGAATGGTCAGCGGGAACAGCTCAGGGGGAGCAAGGGTGTAGGTCTGTGGTCATGGGAACATTACAAAATTACACACACACACGGGGATTATTTCTACATCAGGCAAGCAGCTAAGAAGAAGAATTTTGACAAAATGGAGTTACTTATGTCATACAAGTTATTATAAGCATTTTAAATATTTCATTCCCCCTTTAAGTTGTACATGAGTCAATTCATTGACTCATTGGTCATGGGAATGGAATTATAACATGGGTATGCAATTTTATGTAAAAGATTTACAGAACTGATTTTCTGTTTTATGAAGGTAATAATTCAGTTTAATATAAAAGACCCTATGAGTAAACCAAGGAAGAGAAGTATGAGAGATCCAGCTAAGCTGTATAATTAGAGTTGTCAGTCATGGGTTCCAATCAAATAAGGATTAAAACCAAGATTTATATTTTTTATTTCTTTTTGTCACCTGTCAATGTTTTCTCGAAACTTGTGGAGAATGTTTTTAATAATTTCTGATTTATTAGCATAAAAACAGCATGACTTTCTGAAGGTTACACAGAATCCTCCCTGGGACAAGGAAAACAAGTTTAAACCTCTACGATTTTGAGGACAACTTCTGCCAGGGAATTTCCCTGGTCATGGAGTAGGTGATTGGTATACTGCAGAGTTTCCATGTTATTATTAAGTTGTTGTATAAGATGAGATATACCTAGTTAACTTCAAATTAGGGTGGCAGTACTGAGAGCCGTTGTTCCTGCCACACTAAAGTCGATTAAAGCAGGTACCAAAAAAAGGGGCTGCAAGTCTTTGACGTGTGGCTGGGATGTCAGGAGGATTGAGGAAGAGTTTCTTAGGGACCATAATAAGTGTACACCTGGGGAAGTACATGAACAACATTACATAAGGTAGGCTCATTATTTAGCTTTTCAGAAGTAACGTGTTTATAAGCCCTATAGGACAGGCAAACCAAGCATTAGTGGAGGCCATATAAGCCATGGACAAGCTGGCAGAGTTTCATCAGTTTCTGTGACTTTCTTGACTCACATGTGGTAGATTCAGGCCAGTATCCTGTCAACTTTGAGTGCCATTGGAGTAGTGATGATGATGACAAAAGATCCCTTCCAGGCAGGAGTTGGTCCTTCTTTCAGGAATTTATTGACAAAAACTAGATTTCTGGGCTGGAACAGATGGCAAGGCATGGAAAATGGAGTGAACAAAGCAACATGGATGCCAGAGTGGACAGCAACCTGGACCTGCTGGAGGGACTGGAGATACTTTAACAGAGATTGATTAGTTATCTCTTCTAGGATGAGATTTCACAACTGGGGCAACAGAGGAGGGGGGCTTCAAAATATGATTTTATATGGGATAAATCCAGCCTTATACGGGGTGCATTGGGTTAGAAGAAGACCTAAAAGCAAACGGCTTACCCATTTTTTACCAGTTTCAATTATTAATTTGGTTAAAGTAGATTTTAGAGTCCAGTTTATTCATTCCATCTGTCCAGAGTTCTGTGGTCGGTAATCACAATATAATTTTTAAATAATGTTTAGTGCTTTATTAACCAGGTGCACTATGGATGAGGTAAAGGCAGGACCATTATCAGAGCCAATAGAGAGAGAGAGCCCAAACCTAGGAATAAGTTAATTTAACAAAAACCTTGTAACTGTAACTGCAGTTTCATTTTTGGTGGCAAAGGCTTCTACCCATCCAGAAAGAGTGTTAATAAACATCAGTAGGTAGTTATACCCCACATGAGGGAGCTTTATTTCTGTAAAGTTTATTTCCCAGTTTTCTTCAGGGCTTGATCCTCAGGCCCTGATTCAAACAGAGGGCCTTGGCCCTTGTTTTGCATTGACTTGGGCACAAGCAGGACATTTTGCTGCTATCTTGGTTGCTACATATTTTAAGTTATTAATATAATAAAAGCGGTGTAACAGCTGAGTCAATTTGGTACCTCCCAAGTGAGTAGTAGAATGTAGTTGTTTTACCAAGGTGTGTCCGAGGGCTTCAGGTAAAATAATTTTAGAGTCCTTGATCCACCATTCAGTGGAGTTTTCATAAGCTCCTGCAGGGACCACCTATTCCTCCTCCTCTTGGGTCTAAGTAGGTTTCTTTGGGAGAGAAGGAGCTGTAAAAGTTTTAGTTAGCAAGATATTCAGGGGCTCAACTGGAAGTTCTGCTGCCTCTCAAGCTACTTGGTCTGTTAGGTGATTACCAGTTGCTTCTGGAGTGTCTGATTTTTGGTGTCCCTACAATGAATGATGGCTACGTCTTTAGGGAGCCATACAGTTTCTAGGAGGGCTAAGATTTCTTCCTCATTTTTAATCATTTTACCCAGCACAGTAAGAAAATCTCATTCCTTGTAGATTATGGCATGCACATGGAGTGTAGCAAAAGCATACCAGTTGTCAGTGAAGATGTTTACTCACTTTCCTGCTCCCCAGAGCAGGGCCTGAGTTAATGCAATTAATGTAACTTTTTGAGCCAAGGTACCTTGAGGCAATGCCTGTGACCAGATTGCATCATAAGCCATGGTTACAGCTGCACCAGCTGTGCAGACTCCCCTTATTATCAGGCTGCTACCATCCATGAATAGGTCAGCATCAGCCTGACTTAAGGGAGTGCCCGATGATCAGGTTGGCTAGCCTGAGAGATTTGGTACAGGATGATGCATGAGTTTGACATTTTATGGCCAGATGATCCCTGGAGCAGAATTTCAACAGCATGGGGAAAAGGTAAATCCAGGTTTTGGTCAAAAGTCAATTTATCTTCTTCTTAACTAGTATGGCCATGGCAGCAATGGTCCAGAGATAAGAGGGCTAGCCAGAGGCCACTGGGTTCAGCCTTTCTGACAAATAAGTCATCATTCTTCTCCAGGGTTCTAAGCTCTGAGTAAAGACCCCTTCAATTCTTCATTGTTTGTGAATGAACAAGTGGAAAGGCTTGGTAATATCTGAGAGGGCTAAAGCCGGGGCTTGGGTAAGAACCATTTTTAACTGATGGAATGCTTGTTTCTCAGCAGCAGTCCATTCTAGAGGCTGATTTCCTGCAGTAGCTATATGTACAAGGGCTTGGCAATTTCAGCAAATCCTTGTATTCACAGCTGGCAATACCCTACCACCCCCAGGAATTCCCATAACTGTTTCTTTGTGGGTGGTGTGGGAATTTGAAGAATGGCTTCTTTGCAGGGCTCACTTACCCTTTTTAAGCTGGTATCTCAGGTAGGGTACCTCGGTTGAGCAGAGCTGTGCCTTTTTCACTGACACATGGTAGCCCAAGTCCTGGAGGAGCTGTAACAGAGCCTTAGTACCTTTTAAATAAGTATCCAAGTCTGCAGCCACAGGCAAAAGGTTATTTACATACTGTAATAGAGTACATTTAGGGTATAATGCATGGAACCCTGACAAATCCCGTTGCAGGGCTTCTCTAAAAAGGGTTGGGGAGTTCTTGAAACCCTGTGGTAACCAAGTCCAAGTTAGTTGACTGGTGTTCACTGAGTCCAGATCTATCCATTAAAAAGCAAAAATGAGTTGAGTGACAGGGGACAAAGGGATAGAAAAGAAATCCATCTTTTAAATCCAGCACAGTATATACCTGATGTTGAGGGGGAAGCAGGCTGAGTACAGTGTACAGGTTGGGAACAGTAGGATGGATAGCTTCAACCTGCTTATTGACCTCCCTTAAGTCTTGAATTGGTCAGTAGTCAGAAGTTCCTGGTTTTTGAATTGTCATGAAGGGAGTGTTCCATGCTGACATACATGGTGCTAGAATATTCGCTGCTAAGAGTCTTTTGATGTGAGGAGCAATTCCTTTCCAAGCCTGTAAACTCATAGGGTATTGACGAATGCGAACAGGAGTAGCCAATGCCAACAGACTTACCACAACTGAAGGATGATGTTCCGCCAATTCCTGTGGGTTAGTCTTTGCCCAGACTGAGGGAAATTCCTGCTGTAACTGTAAAAACAAATCTGACAAGACATTTTCAGTGGGAGAATCAGAAGAAGCTAAGAGGTATTTTTTAGGAAGCAGAACAGTGACTAGCATTTGATTAGAAATGCCACCAGTAGAAGGCAGGACAAGAACTGACTTTGGGCCCTCTGTCTTTGGGGAATTTTTTACCCAGTGACCTAGTTCTTTACAATATGCACATTGATTTGGGGCTAGTTGAATGCATCCAATTTCCTTTTGTTTCTTTTTAGTTTCTTTATTTGTTTTATGTGCTGGCCTCGAGCCAGGTTGGGAGGTCTGGATGGCAGCAACTAATACTTTTGTCTGCCATTTTGTTACTCTGTCCATTTTCTTGTCTTCCTGTTTCTTTTTCTCAGCATCTCGGTTATTAAAAACCTTCTGAGCTACCTTGAGCAGCTGAGAAATGTTTATACCTGCAAAACCCTCAAGTCTCTGTAACTTTCTCCAGATGTCAGGAGTTGCCTGAGCCACAAAAACTAAATTGATAGCCTGAGCATTCTCAGGTGCTGAGGTGTCAAATAGGGTATACGTACAGAATGTCTCTTGAAGGTGTCAAGAAATGCCCCTGGTGATTCCTCGGGACCTGAATAATCTCAGTAGTTTTGGAAAGATGAATAGGTTTTTGGGCTGCTCCCTTCAAACTAGTTCATAAAGTATGATGATGAGTTTGTAATGCTCTAGACCCTGCCAAAGTGTTAGGGTCCCAATCTGGGTGAGAGAAGGGAAAATTTTCCTTTAACATTTCCTGATTTTTTTCATCTGTACCAGTCACTGAGGCCAGGAAAGACGTTTTAGCTACAGTTCTAATGTGCTCTTGCTTTTCAAAAGTAAATAGGGTTAAAAAAGAGCTGCTGGCAATTATCCCAGGTGGGACGATGAGTGGGTATGATTGACTTTACCAGAGAGGTTAAAACCTACGGTTTATTTTGGCAAGATTTTATTCTTTTGAGAAGCAAGTAAAACAAGTTTTCCATGAAGAGTTAGCCAGGGGCTTTTGTATATAGCCCCCCTGCTGTTTTTAAGTTAGAAGCTTTGTCTCTGTATCGTGTGGTTTATGGGAAGGGTCTTGCATTTTAAGAAAAATATGTCTTTAACCATGGAAGAGGGTTTCAGACTAAATTTAACCATTGGTTGATATAGAAAAACTGATTAGGATGACCAGGAGTCCCTGTAACAACATTTCAGACAGCCTAAGTAACATGAACATTCAGAGACCATGTGGAGGGCTGTCCAACATTAAACACAGGCCAATCGTTTTCACAGCAGGTCTGGATTCTGCCTTTGGAGAGATGGACACCGTAGTCCTCTGCAAACCTGACAGAGAAATTCCTTACACAGTCCACAAGACCAGAGGGCTTAGAAGCCCATAACCCCATATTGTCAAAACCAGTAAATTATAGGAGGCACCTGATGAGGATCAGACCTCCAACCATGAGAAGATAAACAAAGGCTAGTAGAAATTTCTGGCCTGCTGATCCGTCCAAAGGTGCAACAGAAGCAACCCATGGCAAAGAGCACAGCAAGAACGCAAAGCAGGGTAAGAAGCCAAAGATGACAGGGATATAGAAATACCATAGGCAGTTAGAAGTCAAAGTGGGTACCCAAACAGAAACCAGATACTAAACCGAGACTCTGTTCAGCCAAAGTCTTAGTTTAATGAACACTGTCTAAGGAGTGGCTTTGTCAGGCAGAGGAGTGACAGGTTGTGAATTCTGTGAATCCATAACAAACAATGATCAAACAACAAACAAACAATTAAAATACAATGACAGGCAGTGCAGGTCCCAACCAAGTCAAATAAGTTATGGATCCCTGGAACAACCTCAAGGCAGAAAATGGATCCCTGGAACAACCTCAGGGCAGAAAACCAGAGAACTATATTCAGCCAAAGTCTTGACCTAATGAATAGTCAGGCTGTGACTCCCTTAAACAGAATTGTGGCCACAAACAGAACAAAACAGATTCTTACCTTCTGGGAGAGTGCAGATGGACTCTGGTTCTTTTTTATGTGAGAGGAATTCACCGGTCATTCCAACTCCCTCCAAGCCAGATGAGAGGTTATGGGGCTCTGAACAACTCAGGGGGCACCTCCCCTGTAACTTCCACCAAGCCAGGGAGAGCTGGAGCAAGGCTACCTCCCAAGGCTGGCAAAAATCCCATTGAGGCCTCCAAATGTTATAGCCGAACTGCAAGAAAGGTGAATTGCCACCACACTGAGTTCAAATTATGAATCCCTTAATAGCACGTGGTCAAGAGTAGGCTCACGCCAAGAAAGCTCCTGACCACAAACAAAACTAGCAAGAAGCATATAAAGGAAAAAACCACAAGTGGGCTACATAAACAAAAGGGAACAAAATAAGGGGATGTGGCAAGGGAAATTTTGCAAAGAACAATCTCTTGGCATAACATCTGGTTTCAGCTCACAAAGCTACAATTACATGGAACTTGTAACTAGGGAATTTTCTGAATGGTCAGAGGGAACAGCTCAGGGGGAGAAAGGGTGTAGGTCTGTGATCATGCAAATGTTACAACAATTACACACACACACTGGGGGGGTTATTTCTAGGTCAGGCAAGCAGCTAAGATGAAGGATTTTAACAAAATGAAGTTACTTATGTCAAGCAAGTTATAACCATTTTAGATATTTCACTGGAAAAAAGCGTTGTGTGTATTATAATAAAGGAAATGCTCATTTAAAAATGTATATAGTATTTTATTCAATTATAAAAAGGTGAGATAAAATACATTCAGATATTTTTTATTGTCCCTGGAAAAATTCAGTTGATTCTTTAAACAAGCCTCAAAATTGGTAGAGTCCCAGCTACATGTGGATTAATCAGATTTATAAATATTTAGGCTTTTAGATACTAATTTACTTGACTACTTGCCAAACTATAGTTCCTTTTTTATTCAAGATGGGGTTTTCAACACTGTGCATGTGGTAAAACTATTCAGAAAATTTTTATTTGTTTATTTATTTTCTGAGGTATTTTCTCAGAAGCTTTGTAGGTAATGTTAATATACAGGCAACATTGAAAATAGTTGTGTTAGGAGTGAGTCAGTCTCAATTTATAAATGATTCACACAGAATCCACTCAATATGAAAAATTAATGGTTTACCTTATTTCTCAAATTGTAAATAACATCTGTGACAATATATCCATGTTTCAGTGCTTAGAAGGAATATATACATGAGTGCTCAATTATATCTTCCATCAAGTTTATCAATATCTGTCACTCCAAAGTTCATTCAATAAAGAAAATGCAAAATCTGTTTTTATATAGGACAGGTGTTTCCTTTCTAAAATACAGTCTTATCATCTATAAAAGGAGAATGATTCTCCTGAAATTGCATTCAATATCAAAAATCATCTTATTAATGAAAAGGATTCACTAATAGAAAAAAAATGGTGCCTAGGGCTTAGGTGTCAGGTAACTTCAAACTCACAGCATCTTTTTTTTTCCTAGAGGAATTTCAATTAGAAATAATTTTCCAAACTGAAAATCCATAGTTTGAAACCTAAACATCACTGTGCAAATCCATTGTTTGAGCAAACATTACTTTTATTTCAAACAATGAAGGCTCTTTGTTTTCTCTCAGCAGTATTACAGATCTTTGACATCCTCAGCATTGACATTCTTTTCACCTATTCTTATGAAAACAGAGAAAATGCCCTTCAAACTGGGAGTTATTATTGCTCAAGCGTTATTTTTCCCCAAAACTCAAACCACTCCTCAATAAATTAGATTTTATAATCAATAAGAAAATTCAGGCTAACATAAGGCACACTCTCCAACTGTTCAATTGGGTATTACATTACAGAAAACGCATTATGTAAATTGCTATATGAAAATTTCTTTAACGTATACTGAAGGGCTTCAATTTCTGCTCATAAAGATTAACTGTACTAGAAATTGTCCTCATGCCTTTTAAAACAATCTATAAAGCCTGACAAACTATATCAAACAATGGTTTTAGACACTGAACAATAAACAGCACAGAACTGTGGTATCTAAGAAAAGAGAAACAAATCAGGTGAAATATTTTTCAGGCTATAGTATAGGAAGTCCACAAAATGCAGCCCCAT
The DNA here is from genome assembly GCF_000164805.1 of Carlito syrichta. Taxonomy (NCBI): domain Eukaryota; kingdom Metazoa; phylum Chordata; class Mammalia; order Primates; family Tarsiidae; genus Carlito; species Carlito syrichta. Next base: position 480,686 of record NW_007260563.1, on the reverse strand, counting down.
TTTATGGCTGGGTTAGGAAACAGAGATTAACATTTGGACAGGTAAAGATGGCTAAAATGTATAGGACAGACTACTGCAGCAAGATGTGGGACAGAGATCTTGAAATACATTCACTTTGGTGTTTTGAACCCTTGTCTCGGTTCTCTGCCATGTGTGAATGAGAGAAAACTACAGAAGGGTGGGAAAGAATAATCAGAAATCAGTAGGTAAAACACTTCTTGGCGTTGGAAATAGTTTATGACCCCTGCAGCCAGGTAGGAGAAACTTCAGTGAAGTGGAACATTAGGAAAAGTCCTGGTGAGAGCTTCCTGAGATAGGCAGAATAATTCCCTTTCTCTCTCTCACACACAAATCTAATCTCTACACTGGAATTCCTGGTGTTGATGATTTTTATTCACTAAATTGGACTTTACAGATGAAATTAAAGTTATAGACCTTATGATAGGGATATTTTTTTGAGTTATCCAAGGTCAAATATAATCTTATGAGTTTTTAAAAGTGGAAGAGGAAGGCAGAACAGTCAATAAGGGTCATGGCAACAGAGGATAAAACTTAAAAGAATCTTGAGTTGCCATCCTGGTTTTTTTTTTGAGTTGGAGTCTCACTCTGTCGCCCAGACTGGAGTGCAGTGGCCGCTCCCAGCCACCGCAGCCTCGACCTGCTGGGCTCCGGCGATCCTTCCGCCTCAGCCTTCCGAGTAGCCGGAATTATAGGCATGTGCTACCACGCCCAGCTGATTTTTTGATTTATTGTAGAGATGAGGTCTCGATGCCCAGGCGGGTCTTGAACCTACGGGCTCAGGCAATCCACTCACCTCAGCCTCCCAAAGGCACGGGTTTACAGGCTGAGCCACCGAGCCCGGCTACCATCCTGGTTTTAAAGATGAAGTTAGGGGACAATGAGCCAAGGAATAAAACTGTTTTCTAATAGGTGAAAGCAACCCTAAACTGGGGTCAGCAAGCAAATAAGCACCTCAGTTCTGCAACCACAAGGAACTGAATCCTACCAATAATATGAGTGAACAAGGAAGTGTTTTCTCTCTAGCATGTCTCTGTAGAGATGTGAGAGATGTGTCTAAATGTTGGCTGTTATTGAAGATTGTCTTCTTAATCCGTGTATTTTGGCTGTGTGTGTATGTGTGTGTGTGTGTGTATATATATATATATATACATATATATA